>NC_061840.1:23945153-23947653 GCF_019202785.1 Penaeus chinensis
AAGGGTGTTCAAAGGACATTTTGAAGGAAATATTGATAATGATCATAATGATGCCAACAACGATAAAGAATAAAAAAAAAAAAATGATGATAATGATGTTCACAGGATGGCACCAACATCACAAACAAAACGTAAGAAAGCATTGAATGTAATAAAAATAGGGAAGGAACGCTTATGAAGAAGTTTAAGAGTTGTTGCATCACTTCTGCAAAAAAATAAAAAAAATAAAGAAAAAATTAAAGAAAAAAATAAAGAAATAAAATATATATAATGGGGATGATGCTAATGATGATAACAGTAATAATGATGACACTGATAATAATAGTAATACTAATTCTAATAAGATGAACAACAAACAAAACGGCAACAAAAACAACATAATTAATGATAATTACAATAATGAAAATGAATGAAAATAATAATGATGTTAATAATGAGAGTGAATATCATGATATTGATAGTAACCGTAATGATAAAAAAAAAAAAAAGACAAAAATATATATATATATACATATATATATATATATATATATATATATATATATATATATATATATATATATATATATATATATATTTATATATATTTATATATATATATATAATGATAAAATAGATAGGAAATTAATAAAAAATAAGCGGGGAAAGAAAGAATTATTGAAAGAAAGAAAGGAAGAAAGAGAGGACACCCAAAACAACTAAAATATCACCAGCGGGTCGATAGACATTCCTGATTGTCATCGAAGAAATATTTGCCGTCTTGTATAAAAGGCTCCAGTTTTCAAATACTGGAGATTTGACTTCGATTGCTTGGTGAATAGGAGTCAGCATTTTGCCGTTCGTAAGAGTAGCGTTTGTATGTTTGTTTGTTTGTTTGTCTCTGTCTCTCTCTGTCTCTGTCTTTCTGTCTCTCTCTTTCTATTTCTACACACACACTCACATACAATATATATATATATACATATATATATATATATATATATATATATATATATATATATATATATATATATATATATATATATGTATATATGTATATACATATATATATGTATATATATATATATATATATATATATATATATATATATATATATATATATATATATATATATATATATATATATACATGTATGTCTTTTTCTATATTTTGTATACCATAAGTAAGACCACGTGTGGGTATATACATGTGCGTATATACCGTATATAATATAAAGGCAGACAATATACATGTTAAAGAATCAGAAGGGGAGAGAGAACGTAATTATGATGATTGATAGCAAGGTCCGAAATGAGAACAGGGAATGGGGATGTAATTAGCATTACTATTGGGAGTATGAGCAGGAAAAAGGAGGACAAGAACAGCTGAATTTTGAAAATAAGGGATGTTGATATTTGTAAATAGGTAGTGGGGTTAGGATAAGCAGTATCAGTGGTTTTAGGCACATAAATAGAGAAATAGGAGAAAGAGAGAGATGGAGAGAGAGAGAGAGAGAGAGAGAGAGAGAGAGAGAGAGAGAGAGAGAGAGAGAGAGAGAGAGAGAGAGAGAGAAGAAAAAGAGGGGGAGAGAGAGAGAGAGAGAGAGAGAGAAGAAAAAGTGGGGGAGAGAGAGAGAGAGAGAGATAAGAAAAAGAGAGAGAGAGAGATAGAGAGAGAGAAGAAAAAGAGGGGGAGAGAGAGAGAGAGAGAAGAAAAAGAGGGAGAGAGAGAGAGAGAGAGAGAGAAGAAAAAGAGAGAGAGAAAGAGAGAGAGAGAGAAGAAAAAGAGGGGGAGAGAGAGAGAGAGAGAGAAGAAAAAGAGGGAGAGAGAGAGAGAGAGAGAGAAGAAAAAGAGGGGGAGAGCAGAGGATCAGATTCATCCAAGTAAAGTAGATGTCTGCTCAGGAAAAAAAAAAAAAAAAAACATGAAGCGAAGAACAACAAAACAAAAGAAAAAGAAAAAAGAGGGAGATAAATAAAATAAAAAACGACGAGACACACGAAATACAAAATATAAGAAATAACAAGAAAGTTATGATAAAATAATATTAAGGAAACACAAATAACATAAGACATCAACAACAACAAAAAACAAACGAAAAACGACATGAAACGAAAAGAACCTCGAGCAGTGGCTGACGTCCCGGGGGGGGGGGGGGGGGGGGGGGGGGCTCAAGCGTATGGTGGTGGAGAGAGAGGGGGGTGGTAAGGGCATGACGGGAGGGGGAGGGGCAGGGGTATGGCGGAGTGGAGATAGGGGAGAGGGGCATGTCCTGGGGGAGGGGGGGAGGAGAGGGGAGAGGGGCATGGCCTGGGGGGAAGGAGGAGGGGGCACGACCGGGGCAGGGGGCAGGGGGAGGGGGGGGAAGCACTGCTGGGGAGAGGGTCGGAGGGGCACGACCGGGGCAGGGGGAGGGGGGGGGGGAGAGAAGACTCGCAGCCTGCAGCCACGGCTTCCATATTCCACTTCCGGTTGGCGCTATTGCAGCGGCGACAAACGCTCGGGCTTTTTTCTGCCTTT
>NC_061840.1:23955153-23957653 GCF_019202785.1 Penaeus chinensis
CAATCATCTTTTTTTCCTTCTTTTCCTATTTCCCTCTTTCCTTCCTTTCTTATTCCTCCTATCTATAACTTCCTTGTTCTCCATCACCACATTTTCCCCAGTCCTTCCTTCCTTCTCTCCCTATTTTCTTCTTATCTTCCTTACTTACCTCTTTCTTTCCTTTCTTCTTCCTCTCATCTATACTTTCCTTCTTCTCTATCATCACAATTTCCCTATTCCTTCCTTCATTCTTTCTATCCCTATTTCCTTTTTTTCCCGTACTTCCCTCTTTCTCTCCCTATTTCCCCCCTTCTTCCCTCTCTTCTTCCTCCTATCTATACTTCTCTTCTTCTCCTTTGGCAAAAATTACCTAAATTTGTCCCCTGAGCTGTACTTTCCTGAAGACAAATGGGAAGATATATTTTCACGAAAGAAGTATTCAAGGAAATTGCTCTACAATAGATTGAGAAGAAACACGAAGAGGAATGGCTGTGTGTTCTTTTGTTTTCGTTTAACATCATTGTTCTTCTACTTCTTCTTCTTTCGTTTTATTTATTTATTTTTTGTTTTTTGTTTTTCCCTTCTTTACATCTTTTGTTTTATATTTTTTTATTTTTTGTATCATTTTTTTCGTCCTCTTCTATGTCGTTTTTTTTAATAATTATTATTCTTGCTCCTCCTCTTCTTTTCTTTTTTTCCTTTTCCTTTCTTTTCTATTTCACGCTCATTTTTGTCGTTATTTTTATTACGTTCGTATAGTTCTCATTATTATAACAATATTGACACTATTGTTACTGTATTATTATCATTATCATCTTCATCCTTACTTTGATTATTATCATTATTATAATATGATCAATGTTGTACTCATAGCTATTGTTGTTACTATCATTATCATCATTATCCTTATAATTTTTGTTATTATTATTCATAGCAGTAGTAATAAGAGTATCTTTGTTATCATCGTCCTATTTGATAATAGCAGTGTTAGTATTATTAATTCCATTATAATTAAACATTATTATCAATGTCATTTATACCTTCACCATAATTATTCTTACCAATATAACTTTCCATGCTATTATTGGTGATCGCCTGC
Organism: Penaeus chinensis; assembly: GCF_019202785.1. Classification (NCBI taxonomy): domain Eukaryota; kingdom Metazoa; phylum Arthropoda; class Malacostraca; order Decapoda; family Penaeidae; genus Penaeus; species Penaeus chinensis. The sequence goes on from NC_061840.1 coordinate 23,956,232, forward strand.
TCCCTGTTATTATTGCTTTTTCTTTCGTCAAATTCTGGCATGATTTATTGTCAAGAAGGAAAGCGAACGGGAACGAGGGAGCAATAAAATATCACAAAGCTTATTAAAACATTATGAAATAAATTATGGCGCAGGAAATTACTACTATTGCTATTTGCCTTCCGTTTTTTTTTGTTTTTTTGCTTCGTTTGTCTGTTTTGTTTTCTTTCTTTCTTTCTTTCTCTTTCTGTTTTTATTCTATTTCTTTGTCCATATTTCTTATGTTCGTGTTCTTTGGCAATTTCTTTGCTTTCCTTTTTATTCACTTTTTTAGTTTTTCCTATTCTCCATTTCTTTCTTTCTTTCTCTCACTCTTTCTCTCTCTCTCTCTTTTCTCTCTGTCTCTATCTGTCTGTCTGTCTGTCTGTCTGTCTGTCTGCCTTTCTCTCTCTCTCTCTCTCTCTCTGTCGCTTTCTTTCTTTCTCTCTGTCTGTCTGTCTGTCTGTCTGTCTGTCTGTCTGTCTGTCTGTCTGTCTGTCTGTCTCTCTCTCTCTCTCTTGGTCTCTAATGAAAATAATATCCAACACAAGTAAAAACAAAAAAGCAAAAGAGAAACAGATACAAAACTAAAGGCAAGTAAAACTAATAACAAAAAACGATAAACAATAAAACAAAACAACAACAAAAGTAAAAGATTAGTAAAACAGCAATAAAATAAAAATAAGAGATTAGTAAAGCAACAATCAAATAAAAAAAAAAATAAACAACCAGTAAATAAAAGTTTCAATGAAAGAGTTTGTTTATGTTTAGAAACAGCAGCTCAGAGTGACGGGGCAACACGTGACAAGGCAATGAGTCGGAAGCTTAATATCTTTTCGTGTCAACATGAATGACGAAAAATGTTCCTTAGTGGTGTTTCTCTCTTTCCTTCTCTATCTTTTTCTTCTTTCCGTCTCATACCTCTTTTCTGTGTTTCTGTTTCTCTTTCTTTTCTGTTTTTTTTTTCTGGCTTTTTTCCCTCTTCCTTCTGTCTCTCTCTCTCTCTTTCCCTTCTTTCTGTCTGTCTGTCTATCCAAAACCTCCACCAACAGTAATACGCACTTATCTTTATTATCTCTCTCTTCCCTTCATAAACATGATGTTGTGAATCATAAGAAATACAATCCTTTTTCTCCTTCTTTTCTTTCCAACTCTTTTTTCTTCCCTCTTCTTCTCGTTCCTCTTCCTTTTTCATCTCTTCTTTCTTCTCATATTTCATTTTTTTCCTTGCCTACTTTTAATTCATATTTGTCTTATTTTTCTTCACCTTCTTTTTTCTCCTTATTCTTTCTTCTTTTTCGTCTATATCTTTCTCCATTTTCTTTCCCATCTCCTTCTTTGTTTTTAAATTCTTTTTATTATTATTGTCATCTTTATTAATATCATCATTATTGTCCTCTCATT
>NC_061840.1:23972653-23975153 GCF_019202785.1 Penaeus chinensis
GTGGCCGTGCCTAAAACATGTTGGTTATTTGCTATTTGTCAAATTCTGGCATCAATAAAACGAAGGAAAATACAATATCTGTTTGAAGAAAACAGAAACAACAATTTTTGGGTCAAACTGAACTTCACGAAGTACATAGCTGTGCAATATAAAGACATGGATTTGCCGTTGTCAACAAAAGCACAAAAATAAATAGAAGATATCCCCGACAAGTATAATTAAGTTGCAAACAAATAATTATGAGGAGATAAAACTAATAAAAAAGCAATACGAAGTGAATTGATCCATATTTTTTTTTTCCAAATTAGTTTTGTAATATCCATTAAGCACGTATCATTACTATCATTACCTTGTTATTAATCATCTTTATTTACCTTCGTCGATAATAATCTTGCAATTGAAGAGCATGTAAGAAAGTCCATTAGTATTAACACTGTTGATGAGTTGCTGGGTTAATTCTTTGGGTTATTACCACCATCATCATTATCTTCCTAATTGTTTTTATTACTGTTGCTGTTAGAATTTTATACTGTTTGATTATAACTAGTACAATATCATGACCATTATCAGTCATTTTCATCCTATTTATCACTATCATCTTAAATTTTTGTATTTTTTATTATTACTATAATCGTTACTATTATTATCATTATTATTATTACTGATATTACAAAACCCTTTTTACTTATCATCTCTATATGTATCATAATAACTGTAGTAATAATGATAATAACAATCGGAGTAAATATCTTAGATCATGATGGTAGTGGTAATAAAGATAATTGTAGCAGCAATATTCTGTACATCAATTACTTTTAATTGTCACATTTTCCTATCGTTATAATTTGCATAATCTTCACAGTCACTCAATATGTCAGTGTCTGGCACAGGGAATGTGTGGGACGAATATAACATCTTAAATCACCATAATGTCTTTACAACTCACACAAGATAACAGGTATTTAAATATATTACATTGCCTAACTATGACTCTTCTGCTATGTTTATTATCGATAATTCTTTTTGTTACTGTTGTTGTTACTGTTATTATTGTTATCATGACTACTGTTGTCATTATCATTACCGTCACTATTATTGTTACTGTTATCTTTACTCATCTTCTTATTACCCTTATCATTATCATTATCACATTACCATTACCATCGTTACCATCACCGCCATTTCCTTCTTTTCATTCACGAGCAACGCTACATTCCAACCCGGAAGTATATCCCCAAAGCCCCTATAGACTTTACGATAAGACTGTTGCAACCTGATTACGAATGCTTACTTAAGATAACGATCACGTGTAGTTATCTTATCTCTCATACCCCCCCCCCCCCCCCCCCAAAAAAAAAAGGCAAAATCTCTCCTTAAAAAGAAATAGTAATCTGAAAAATGACAAATTGCCACAAAAGAGTCGGCTTTGAGTAGTTTCAAAGGCAGACCAATCAATCATATTGGCGCTAGTAATTGGATAAAATTTTAATGGTGTTTATAGACTCCGAGTGACGTGGCTGGGAAGAGGGGAGTGCATTGTTTGACCTTCAGCTGCCAGTGGATGACCTCGAATATTACTTTCTGTTATTAGTATTTTGGTTATAGATTTTTAAAAAACATTTATATATATCAGCTTGATTTATTCATCTTTATTTATACATTTAGTTATGTAGGGGAAGCTCTGATGATAATTGTTATTGTTGTCCTTTTTGCATTTGTTGCTACATTTGTTGCTGTTGCTTTATCTTTATCATCACCATCACCGCAAACCACGCCATATTCACAAGCTTCATCATCAGCAGTAGCAATATTATGACTGTAATAATAATAGTATACTTGTGATAATCATAACTATAATAATTTCAATAATGGTAATGATACCAACAATAATGAGAGAATGATAATAGTATTAATACAAGAAGTACTAATAATAATGGTGATTAGAATTACAATGATAATGTAATGAATAGGACAAAAATAATGACAAAAATGATAATGATGATAATAATAATTATGATGATAATAAGAGTGCTACTATTAATACTACTGCTACTACTAATGAGAAATATAATGATAATAATGATATTAATAATGATACTATTATTAATAATAATACTACCAATGATACAGTTAACAATGGTAATAGTAATGATAACATCAGCAACAACAACAAATCAATACTACTACTACTACTAATAATAATAACAATGATAGTAGTAGTAGTAATAACAATAATAATAGTAGTAATAATTGTAATAGTAATGATAACAGTAGTAGTAGTAATAACAATAAGAATAATAGTAACAATGATAATGAATAATGATAATAAAAATGATGATAATAACAACAATAATAATAATAATAATAATAATAATAATAATAATAATAATAATAATAATAAAAATATAATAATAATGATAATGATAATAATAATAATAATAATGATAATAATAATAATAATAATGATAATAATAATGATGAAAATAATGATATTACTACT
>NC_061840.1:23995153-23997653 GCF_019202785.1 Penaeus chinensis
TCTTGACTATTAACACTAATCAGAGTTTTATTGGTCAAGTCAAGATATTCTCAGTGATGATAGTGATAATTATAAATACGACAACAATAATGATAATAGAAGAAGGAATGATGATAATGACAATAACAATAAAAATCATGGTGGTGAGAGGAATATCAATGATAATAATAGTAGTAATGATAATCATGTTAATACTGCTAGGTATAGCTATATTTACATTAGTGAAAATAATAACGAAAGTGTTGATTATGATCAATTCTAATAATGATTATAATAGCAATGATGATAATGATGAAAATAATAAGAATAACAATAACATAAAGGTGATAATAATTATAATGATGATGATTATGATGATAATGATGATGATCATGATGATCATGATTATGGTGAAGATGATAAGAATGATAATGATAATAAGAATAAGAATGATAAAAATAAGAATAAAAATAAGAATGATAATTTTAATAGAAATAGTGATAATGATAGAAATAGTAGTAATGATAATACGAACAATAATAATCGTAATTAAATGAAGTAGTTTTAGCAATGAAATGTTAATGAATACAATAATAAAGGATATGATCATAATAATAGTTACAATAATGATAATAAAATTAGCTGTAATGATAATGACAATGACAATAATGATAACAGTAACAATACTGATAGTTATAATCGTAAGTGTAATAATGATGACAGTGATTATATCATTACGGTAATGATAATGGTGAAATCGTAATAATGATAATGATGACATTAATAATAATCTAAATTATAATGATGTTAAAATAGGGATGATAATGGTGATGATAATTATACTGGTCATAATGACAATAATATCGTTCTTTCTTTTTAACTGTTATTACTATAAACCTTCTCATTATCATTTATTATTACTATCTCCTTTGGTGTTGATATATACATGAGTCTCCCTGTCCATTTCTGTTTTCTTTGGTTCGCAACGCTCATGTTTAACTTTGTACATTAAAGTTGTCTTTGATTATACCAAGTACTTTCACAGATATGAAGATCTTTGCCATTACTGCTACTATCAAATAAGGAGAATAATCTTAACTTTGTCCAAATTGTTATATATGTGAACTTAGGTTTCCGAATTTAAATTTCACTAGTCATCCCTTTCAGACTCGTTTTCTGTAATCGAATAATAGTATTTAAGATACTCACAAAGTTGTAATGTTGATTGCTTGCTCATGTGATTGATATAATTTTGCTGCTAATGTACTCAGGGAGCATTATCGCTGGATGATTTCAAGGGCAGCGTTGATTTCGATTGTTAACCCAATGCCGCCTGGGGAAATTAATTAAAAATGGGGAAAATGCTGTGTTCATTTTCTATATTTTTGTGAAATGTTTCTGCACATAGATAGCTCTACTCGTGCTTAGCCACAAAGGAGTCAATTAATAGACCTTGTGACCTTACCTGATTTGATTTGGCGTAGTTTTTACTAGTGCTATGGATATCGATGGTGTTAATTTTATTATAAACATTATAATTACTATAATGTTATAAACATTAGTAAATCAAAGAAAAGGGTAAACGGGCGAGACAGGCAGTACTCGTAACTGGCTATTTGTGTAGCCATCTATGTGTAAAAACTATCAAACAAGTACTTACAGTGGGCATATCATGTACGTACACGTCATACCCGTCGGCATTGGGTTAATATCACTGTTATGGCCCATGTTCCACAGGCTGCAGTGGCTTTGGCTATCACAAGTGAATAGAAAAAATAATAATAATAATAATATGCATATATAAATATATATATATGTAAATATATACATATATATATGTGTGTATATATATATATATATATATATATATATATATATACACACATATACGTACATATATATATATATATATATATATATATATATATATATATATATATATATATATATATAAATATATATATATGTATATATATGTATATATATGTATATATATGTATATACATATATGTATATATGTGTATATATATGTATATATACATAAGTTTTTGAAGAAAATCGACTCACATATTTGAAAATTATCGTGGAGATAATGAAAACGGATGTACCTTCTCCGTAGACTTTTAACCAGTCACGAATTTTCTTACCTCTTCGATATTTACTCTATTACCGGGCATAGGCATCATGAATAGGTCATAATAATTATACATATATATATTTTTTTCATTAATTTATCTATTATACAAAAAAAAATGTATCCCACACTGATGAACAGGAGGAGGGAGGAAAGGATGAGTGGTCCTTTTTTGACCCCTAAGAACTCGAAATGGGGAAATTTCTCCAGATATATTCATAAAGTTAGGAATCAAAAAAACAAACAAACATAATTCCAAGGTACTAGGATATATAAGGATTCTATGTTGATATTAAAAACAATGTCTGTAAGTTAGTATAACATATGCTCTTTATTCCTTAAGTATATTTAGTTGATCTAACAAATCATTACGGTTTTGTAGGTGGA
>NC_061840.1:24002653-24005153 GCF_019202785.1 Penaeus chinensis
CTTCTGATGTCATAAAAAGCTAATACTAATACAAATAATAATAATAAAAGGATAGATAATCAAATAAGTAAAATGAGCAAAGATGACAAAACTAGACCTAATTTACATTTATATAAACAAAATGTAGAATGATTTGCCTTTCACTCCCATCGCCATTCATCTAAGGGGAGTCCGGATAAACTAACTGAGGGACACTATTGCCCTGTAATATTACAAAGTCAGGCCTGCTTATAGACATCTGGAATCAAATCATTTGAATTCTTAGGCCATTTCTGGGTTAATTGTTCATAACTTTATACTGCAGCAGTTTGTATAGCTCCGGGAATACTACGTAAGGCTAATCCTAGTTTGTTCACATTGACCCCTACGTATGGTTTCTAAGACTTCTAATACCACTACTTACTCAATGTTTGGGCTTCTAAGCACAGTCCGTGTTTGTTGTTGTCATGATGCTCCCGAGATCCACGAGGTGCAGAAGTAGGGGTTCAAGGGTGGAGAGTTGAATCGCTGGTCAAGTAGAAAGGACAAGGATGAGGGACTAAAGGTGCCGGAATAGGGGTGGTGTACCTGTACTGTTATGGGAAATTTATGTATACATATATATATATATATATATATATATATATATATATATATATATATATATGATTATATTTGTTTCTTTTGTATAAATAAGTTGAGTACGTTTCTTCAGAGAGCATGTTAATTCAACCTGTTTACGAGCCCTTCATTTTTATTGTCTTGTAAAAAATATTTCTACAGAGTAAGAAAAAAAAGTTAATAACAGCAAAGATGAAAGAATTAAAAGAAAGTGTGGAGGGGAAAAAAAAAGAGAAAAAAGTGGACAGAGAAGCAAGAAATCTCGTTTGGCCTTTAAAACAGGATATAAATTGGCCACTGTACTAAAAAAAAAAATTATATTGCATTTCAGAATTACAGGGCGAAAAGACTGGTGAGTAAATCAATGAGAATGAAACAAAGGAGTGAGAATTTGACTGTAGAAAGCTTTGCCACTAGCCAAAAAATGGAAAATGATTTGAAATAGTGTATTCTGCACGCAGTTGGATATTCACACTATGTAATGATAATTAGTAGTTCTAAAAATGTATTAGATACACTTACATATGTAGGTTTAGTAAAGTACAATTGAGAAAATGTTTATGACCATTATTTCTAAAACTGAAAACTGAGATCATGTATATCCTATATATATATATATATATATATATATATATATATATATATATATATATATATATATATATATATATATATATTTATATATATATATATATATATATATATATATATATATATATATATATATATATATATATGTATATATATACACATATATACATATATATATATATATATATATATATATATATATATATATATATATATATATATATATATATATATATAAATATATATATATATATATATTTATTTATATATATATATATATATGTATATATATATATATATATATATATATATATATATATATATGTGTATATATATACACATATATACATATATATATATATATATATATATATATATATATATATATATATATATATATATATAAGATTAGCCAGTCCATGATTAATTAACATAAATAAATATATAATCACTGAAATTAGGAGCGTTTTTTAAGTATAATACACGAAGTATAACTAACGGTCTAAATATTAGATATGTTTATTTCTAGAATCATTAAACATATTGTAATAATAAGAATATGCCGTGTTTAAAAGTCAACTTTAAGTTTCGGTTAAGAGGTTGGTATTTAGGGAAAAACAAATAAAATAAAATATAAACAGTATGGAATAGGGGAAGAGTAATGAAGAAATAGGAGAAAGAAAGATGAAAATTAAAGTAGACAGGAATTAGACAGGAAAGCGTATGGCATCTTTTCTTGAAGGAAGAAGAACACAGACAATAACTGTAAAGGAATTAAGGTTTATAGATAATTATATACTCAACCCATTTCGTAACATTGTCAGTGGTATGGTAAGTTCGAGACCAGTGTGAATTGATGTAATGTAATTTTTTTTTAGATTTAAGGTTTCATGTTGATTTGTTGCACATAATTTTGTTTGCATGATGTGGACGGATTGCACTTTTGAATACCAAGGAAATAAGAAGAAAAATAAGGTAAGATTTACAGGAAGGAAATGTAACTTAAGAAAATGAAGTTGGTTGTTTTGGTGATGATTGCTCGTATGTGTTATAAATATCTGTTTTATTTTCAGGTTTCAGAATCCATTTACAATACATATGGAAAGTTTGAATCTGTGAATCACTGGTAAATTCATCAATCTGACAATAATCTCTATGCATATTTTGTTTATTATCTGTATCTTGCATTTTATTACTATTATTATTATTTTAGATATCACTGGGATATATATTATCAAAATAACCAATTTGTGTGGACAACGGAACACATGAGCAGAAAAATAATCCCGTTTTCCTTTACAGTATTTTC
>NC_061840.1:24050153-24055153 GCF_019202785.1 Penaeus chinensis
TTTAGGTCACTGTTATTATTGTTCTTTCGCTGGTTTCATCTTTCTTCTTATGTACATGTCTCCCCTTATTCTCCCACCCTACCTGTTCTTCCTCAGGATCCGTCTCCATCCCCTCCCTTCCCCCCCTCTCCTCCTCTTCCTTCCTCCCCTCCCTTCCCCTCCCCCTTCTCTTCCTTCCCCCTCTTCTCCTCCTTTAACTTCCCCCTGCCTTCCCCTTACCCCACCTCATCCCTTTCAAATCTTACCCCTATCTTCCCCTCCCACTTCCCCTTTCCTCCTCTTTCCCTTAATATCCCCCTCCATTCTCTCTTTCCTTCCTCTTCTCTCCCCTACATCCCTCGCCATCCTCCTCTTCCCTGTTCGTCATTCCCCGGCATCTCTCTTCTCTCCCGTCCTGCTTCCCCATTTCTCTCTCCTCCCCTCCCCTCCTCCCGCCTCGCTCTACCTTCCTCCCCCCTCTATTCTCTCCCCTTCCTTCCTCCCCTCTCGCCTCACCCACTTTCCTATCCCTCCTCCTTCCCCTTTCCCCTCTCCTCCTCTCTTAATCTCACCTATCCCCATCTCTCCATACCCCTTTCCTTCCCTTTTTCCCTCCCACCTTTCCCTCCCTTCCCCTTTCCCTCCCCATCCTTCCCCCTCCACTTCCCCCCTCTCTCTCGCCTCCTCCCTTCCCCCTTGCCTCCCCTCGCTCCCTTTCCCCGTCATCAAGATATGCAAATGTGCCACCCCGTTTTCTTCACCCTCACAGTACGTTGCCCCAAAATGCCTTTGTCTATACAGTTTCCAGTAAGTGTTTTCTTCTCCCGATGTTTATGTTTTCTGTGTCCTTCGCTAACGCCTGTGGGAGCTTTTGTGGGTAGGTGTGTGGGTAAGGGTGTGTGGGAGTTTCTGTGGGTAAGGGTATGAGTAAGGGTGTGTGGGTAGAGATGTGTGGGTAAGGGTGTGTGGTTAGGGGTGTGGGTAAAGTGTGTAGGTAGAGGTGGGGGTAGGGGTGTTTGGGTAAGGAGTCTGGGCAGATCTGTTGGTAAAAAGTAAGGAGTATGGGTAATAGTGTATGGATAAGGAATATTTGTAAAAGGTGTGTAAGTCAGCTGTCAGTAGATATGGGTAGAGTGTGTTATAGGAAATCTGATGAGGGGGTAGGTAGGAGAATGCGTAGGGAATGTGGGTAAAGAGCATGGGTAAGGGTGTATAGATGGAGGGTGTTAACAGGAAATGTGAATAAGGGATGTGTTGGTAGGAATCATGGGTAGCGATATGGGTAAGAGTATGGGTAGAGATGTAAATAGAGGCTGTTGGAAGATGTGAGTAGAGAGTGTGGGTACGAATTAGGGAAGAGGATAATATTAAAGGATTGAGGATTTGGGTAAGACGCTATAGCTATCGGTAAGGAGTGTGGGCATGGGCGCTGATAAAGGGTGTGGGTATTGGATGACAGTGGAGGTGGGGGGATGGAGGCTGGGACTGTTGTGGGTAGGGCATGGGGGTGAGGGTGAGGTTTCGAGGGTGCTGATGGGCATGGGATAAGGGTTGGGGTGTAACTTAATGGATTAAGGGCTAAGGGAAAGATCAACATAATTAGAGAAAAGAAGAGAATAAAAAAAAGCGACGAAATTTAATAAAAGAAGAAAGAATACAAATCAGCTAAAGAAAACTGTAAAATACAGAAAAAAAAAAAAAAAAAAAAAAAAAAAAAAATATATATATATATATATATATATATATATATATATATATATATATATATATATATATATATATATATATATTAAAACAGAATTGAAAAGAAGAGGTACATTTCATAGGAAATGGCGATAAGGACGAAGACAATAAGAGAGAGAGAGAGAGAGAGAGAGAGAGAGAGAGAGAGAGAGAGAGAGAGAGAGAGAGAGAGAGAGAGAAGGAAATCAAGCCAGACACGCAGACATGGATGCAACACAAGAACAGACAGACAGACAAACAGACTCACAGACACAGAGACAGACAGAGAAGAATGAGCAATATCACTTTTCTTTGTTAATCTCTAAAAAAAAAAGTAAGAATGACGGGAGGGGAAGCGCGAGGAAGAGAATGGAGGAAGGAGGGAGGAGGGAGGGGGAGGGAGAGGAGGGGGGGAGAGGGAGGAGGGAGGGGAGAGGGTGAGAGGGAGAGGGGAACGGATGCTGGAGCAGGAGGGGAGGTGGAGGGAAAGGGGGAGGGTAAATGCATCTCCCCTTCCGACCGCATTGTATTTGTCTCCCTCATAACAAACACAGGAACAACTACACGGAAAATGGAATGAGGCGAATGCCCGTTAGCGGAAATGGAGAGAGAGAGAGAGAGAGAGAGAGAGAGAGAGAGAGAGAGAGAGAGAGAGAGAGAGAGAGAGAGAGAGAGAGAGAGAGAAGAGAAGAAGAAGAAGGAGAGAGAGTGTGAGACGGACTGACAGACAGACAGGTAGACAGACACAGGCAGTCAGATAGACACACAGACAGATAAATATGCAAAAATGATGACCCAACAATCCAATCACAAACTACACACCACCAAACTGATCCAACGAAAAAGTATAATCGTCACAAAATAAGGTAATAAATAACCTGCCCTGAAAAATTCCCAAGTAAGAGAACAAAACAAACTCGAATCGTTTTTTTACAGACAGACAGACAAATATACTAGACATGATAAACAAATAGGGCAAACATTAAAACAGTCACAAAAAGAACATTAAAGATAGGAAGAGAAAAAAACAAATCCAACAAGTATTACCGTTACAAAACATTAAGTTGATAAATAACCTCCTAAAAAGCCGAAAAAAGTCCTAAGTAATAAAACAAAAGAAAGTCGAATCGTCTTTGCAGGTAACTCAATCCTCTTCCACTCTGTCTCGAGTCCAGGATCCCAGAGGAAGAACAAACAGGCTTCACTTGGCGTCCTCTGAGGGTGCAGAAGGGCGGAGGAGGGTGGGCAAGGGTGTAAGGATGACGTTAGAAGAGTGTGCGACGGGGAAAGAGGTGTAAGGATTACTCGCACGCTGTGAGTGTGCAAGAGTGTAGGAAGGGTGACGGAGAGTGTGAGAAAGGGTGGGCGGTGGTGAAATTGCACTGAAAAAGGGAATAAGCACGGTATAAGAAGGGTGAGGTAAGATTATGAAAAGTGAAGGAAGGTGAGAGAAGTGTGAGGGAGATTAATACAAGTTTGAGGGAGCTTGGAAAATAGGCGAAGAAATGTGAGAGCGTAGAAAGGGCGAAAGGAATGTATAAAAACGGTTATGCAAGGTTTAAGAATTGTGCAAAAGGAGAGTAAGAACGGAAAGTGTAGCTGCAAAAAAGCAAATATGATTAAAAAGGTATCAAGTATGTAGAAAGGGCACTGAAGGGTATATAAGGGTGCTAAACGTTGGAGGAGAATGAAGAGAGAACGGAAAACTGAAAGAGGTTTAAAATGGTTAAGGATGTTGTAACTGCGGCTCATGAGTTTAAGTAAAACGACAAATTAGAAGCATGGGTGATTATTATCTTGTTTTATTTTTTTTCTTATTCTTCTTTTTTGTATTTTTCCTCCTCCTTTGCTTTTTCTTTCTTCTACTCTTTATCTTCCTCTACAGTTCCTTTCTTTTCTTCGGCGTCCCCTCTCAACCCTTTCAATTTCCTTTAATTTGATTAAGAAACACGTATTAAAAACTTAAGAAGTTTATGCTTAAGGGTGAAGATTTAAAAAAAAAAAAATAAGTGTTAGATAACCATTTCATGTATTAAATTATACCAAGGGGCGACGCTAACCACTTAAAAACGACAGCAAAGTTAAGGCACAAGAGAAAGTTAATTAAAGCAGAACAAAAAAAACATTCAGAGCTACTAAACAGACATCGATAAGGGCGCAAAAATAGAGTGTGAAAGGTTTGCAAAATAAAAATTAAAGGCGGCGTCTGAAGGATTTTTAAGAGAGCTTAGTGACGATGGTGAAGTTCGTTTTATGGGGTCAAGGTCAGGCCAGTTCTCGTTTTCTTTCTTTTCTCTCTTCAAGACTCTCGAATTCCTTGTTGACTTGTTTGTTTGCTTCGCTTTATTTACTCTTGTTGTAGGTGTTATTCGTGCTGTTGTTGCAGAATTCGTTGTTGTTGTTGTTGTTGCTGTTATCGGTATCATTGTCACGCTGCATATTTCTGCAAAGAATCTTGTCCTCATTGTTGGTATGGTCCTTGGTTCCATCAATGTGAGCAACATCACCATTACTGATACATCTATTGCCCTACAAATGCTCCAATTTTTCGAATCTAGATAATTTACTATAGCTTTAATTTACCAACAACTACGTTCAGGATTTTCTTTTTCTCTATTTAATTAGACAGTGAGAAAATAACGCTATGAGCATATAAGCACCAGCTATACAAAACAAAACAACAAAACATGAAACTCGACGAAGGCAATCAATAGAATAGTCACCCACACGCTCCCAGGCTAAAAACAAACGCACAGAAAACGGGAACAGCTCTTTGACATCGAGTTCAAACAACAAATCCGCATCGACATAGCCCAAGGCCGCATAACTCCATCATTGTTCAATTAACGAGTGTTGTTTGTTCGTCTATGGGTCATTGTGCTTCGTCATTATCCTGTTTTCGAAATTGTACTTTCCAGTCAATGATTTTTTGTGCTTTATTATCTTCGTTTATTGGTTAATTTTGCCTTGTTTTGTGATTGTAAAAATATTAAAACATGGGGGATTATTGTCTTGGTTCTCTATTATTCTATCTTATTATTCTATTATCCTCTTCCTCTTCCATGCCCCTCCTCCTTTTTTATTTTTTTTCATCCTTATTTGTTTTCTCTTTCCCCTTCTTTTTTATCTTCTACTTCTCCTTTTCTTTATCGTCCTCTCGCAACCCCTTCAATTTCGTTTTCTATTTCTTCCACTTATGTTTCCCTTTTCTTTCCTTTTCTTCTTCTTCCTCTTCTCCTCTCCTTACCTTCTATTTCCCTTTTCCTCCCTAACTACTCTTGCTTCCACCCATATTTTTT
>NC_061840.1:24067653-24070153 GCF_019202785.1 Penaeus chinensis
TTATTATCATTATTATTTTTATTATATTTTTGTCATTATTATCATTATAATTATAAAATTTGTTATTAATATTTTTATCATTGTTTTGATGTAATGATAAGAATTTATTAATGTTCTCAGTGTTATTACTATCATTATTATCAATATCATTATTATTATAATTATTATTATTATGATCATCAGCATTATTATCATTATTATTACTATCATCATTATTGTTATCATTTTTACTATTGTTTTTTATTATCATTATCATTATTATTATTATTATTATTATTATTATTATTATTATTATTATTATTATTATAAAAAAATATTACTATTATTATTATTATCATTGTCATTATTATTATTATGTAATCATTATTATTATTATTATTATTATTATTATTATTACTATTATTATTATGTAATTACTATTATTATCATTATCACTGTTGTTATTATTACCAATATACTATTATTATTATTATCATTATTTTAAGTGTTATTATTATTATTACATCATTATTATCAGTGTTATTATTATTATTATAATTATTATCATTATAATTTCTATGTGTTGTGTGATGCACTGGTAGCGTTCTTGTCTAGCAATGCTGCTGACCAGCGTTCAAATCCCGCAACGCCATTGGATAGTAACCCCGTCAATTCCTTGCACATAAGGGGTAGTTCACGAGCAAATATAAGCGGACAGCCTGTCACACCGAGAATAACTATTGTAACAAAGGGAATAAAACTAGATTATTAATATTATAACTAGCATCATTGATATTGGCATCGTAATTATCGTTATGATTAATATAATTTCGATTATGCTTATTTTTATTGTTATAATAGTGATTATAATGAAGAGGATGATATTGATAATAATAACTATGATAATAATAATAATTATAATAATAATAATGTTGATGATGATGATGATGATGATGATAATAGTAGTAGTAGTAGTTATGATAAACAATAAACAACAGCGATAACAGCAGTAATAATATTGACAAAATGATAAATATATAAAATCAATGATAAAGATAATTATAACAATAATAAAAGTAATGATAACATCAATTATAATTTTATTATCATTATGCTTATAACCATTATTATTAGACACACACACACACACACACACACACACACACACACACACACACACACACACACACACACACACACACACATATATATAAATAAATATATATATATATATATATATATATATATATATATATATATATATATATATATATATATATATATATATATATATATATATATATATTTATATATGTATATACATATATATATATATATATATATATATATATATATATATATATATATACACACATGTATATATATATATATATATATATATATATATATATATCTATATATATATATATATATATATATATATATATATATATATATATATATATATATATGTATATATATATATATATATATATATATATATATATATATATATATATATATATATATACACACATGTATATATATATATATATATATATATATATATATTTGCACATATATTTACATATATATATATATATATTTATATATATATATATATATATATATATATATATATATATATATATATATATATATATGTTATACATATATACTCGTATGCAGATACTTCATGTATGTCTCTATGTAAACATGAAACAAATTTCTATCGTTTATCACTCGACATTCCAGTTTATCGGAAGATTACACTGAGTAAGGATCATTTATTGTTGTCAAACCCGCCGACTGCCAGAGCTAGATTTTATGGCTGTCACACCATTACATTAATCTATGGACAAACAACCCAGCTTTCACATACCTCATGTCATAGATTGGTGACGTGACTTTAGTTTATTTTACTTTCATTTGAATCTGGTTCCGATGGTTTGTGCTCAGCGAGTTTTTGTGTGTTTTGAATTATTTCTATTGTTATTTCATTCAAATTTGTTTTCATTTTTGATTCCGAAATTTGCATTTATATTACCTCTTTTGTCGAAATTTTGTCATTGTTGGTATTTTTTCTTTCACCTCTACATTCCACATCATCATTAAGTATCAGGGATTATCATAAAGAATTCCCTCATTATCATTAGCATCCATTTCATGATAATTAGGTGTTTCACGAGCGTAATCCCTCACGTTAATATCTGAGTGAGCATCC
The DNA here is from genome assembly GCF_019202785.1 of Penaeus chinensis. Taxonomy (NCBI): domain Eukaryota; kingdom Metazoa; phylum Arthropoda; class Malacostraca; order Decapoda; family Penaeidae; genus Penaeus; species Penaeus chinensis. The sequence continues at coordinate 24,069,857 of NC_061840.1, forward strand.
GTTATCAACACCATCCTCATAACTGAATATGCGATACCAACAGGCTTTATATTTGTCATCACTAAGATGAAAAATACATTTTATGTATCATGTCATTAAATTTTTAGAATAAGGTGTTAATTACACCTTGACATAATACACGGCTTTATACCGTTATCTATCATCGTAGGATAACAGAGAGCTCTGTACTTATCAACAACCCTCAGTACCGACAACTGAGCCCCCTCTTGTCTTCAGCAGCATCACCACGACAGCACATCACCATAGCCACTCTTTTAGCACTATCTCTTCAGGACG
>NC_061840.1:24077653-24080153 GCF_019202785.1 Penaeus chinensis
TGCAGGAGTTTGGGGTCGTTATGGGGTCAGTGAAGTGCAATATCTGAAGTTGATTGTTGTGTAGAAATGCAGTCTTTCTCTCATATTTACGTGGGTGTATGTAAGACGTACATGCAGGTTGTACACATACACATTATTCCCATCTTTTCTAAGTACGTCTTATTCCCTTCTCTATATATCTCTGTGTCCGTCCGTCCACACATATCTCTTTTTTTTCTTTGTCTCTTTATGTCTGTTTCTCTCTCACAGACACATACATGTGTATGTATATATGTGTGTGTGTGTGTGTGTGTGTGTGTGTGTGTGTGTCTGTGTGTGTGTGTGTGTGTCTAAACTGCTCACATATCTACACGTCCATAAAGGTAAACATGCTAACCATAAACAAAACAATAAACACGTAGAATACGTGAATAAACCAGACAAACAGAAGACGGATCGAAAATCCCCGTGGCCCCGGGCGTGCATAAGCATCACCAATTTGGCGATTGCAAGGTCATGTACTCTTAAAAGGTTCCAAGAGCCTTTTGAACCAACGAATCCATTCAAGGGGAAAGACAAGTACCGTTTTTTCGCTTCAGGAAATCGACAATAAAAACGAATTTTCCAGTTGACTAGCATCCGGTTTTTTGGGCTATAAATAACCGAATATTTTTTTTTTTTCAGTGGTTTTGCCGATAAAAGCACATGCGATAAGGACTTAGAGACGGTATAGGTAAAGATAAGGAGAATGTCACGAAAAGGAAAATATAACACTGATGAAAACGAACAGGTAAAAACGAACGTGAAGGTGACAAAAAACGTAAACAGTAAGATAAAATAAGAAAGTTAAAGCAAAGCCGTAGAGAGAATAAGAACGCAAAAATCAAAAAAAATACTTAGATATAATAGAACCTTGTGGATGATAAAATGGGAAATGCTTAGGCCGTGTCTCAGGTGACAAGTACAGGTGAACCGGCTTTTCCTATCAATTATTCACTCTGTTTTCAAGTCCCGTTTCGTTGGTCTAGATTGAAATAATAGAAGAAAAAAAAATATGTGTTGTGTTTCGAATTGTGTTGGATCATTTTTGTTTTTGTTTTTAAGATCTCAGTCTTGCCGCTGTTTATTTAATGTTATCTTGTATCTTTGTCTCTCTTTCTTTCATTTTTTCTGTCTCTTTCACACCACATTCTCTCTCTCTCTCTCTCTCTCTCTCTCTCTCTCTCTCTCTCTCTCTCTCTCTCTCTCTCTCTCTCATCGAACTAAAGCAATCACATTCAATCTCCTTTACCAACACACTACTTTAACAAACCCTTTTATCAAGTCATAAGAGGGTAAGAGAGAGGCGAGGAGAGAGGAAGAGAGGGAGATGAGAGAGAGGAAAGAGAAGAAGTGGAAGAAGAAGAAGAAGAAGAAGAAGAAGAAGAAGAAGAGAGAGAGAGAGAGAGAGAGAGAGAGAGAGAGAGAGAGAGAGAGAGAGAGAGAGAAAGGTACAAAGACAGACAGAGAAAAGGAGAGATCAACCAAGTCAGCTAATTGACAAAGGGAGAGAAAGGAATAACAGATCAGAAGAGCTATAAGAACTCTCAACACGTGTTTTGTCATTTGGAATTATTGAGAATGTGTCAGCAGTTTTAATCTTGATAAATGTTACGACAGTCAGACTAGAGGAGAGAAGTTGTTCTTTATGATGTAAAGATAAATACCGGATATTTTCTAAGAAATTAAATATGATATCGAGTGCATTTCATTTTTATTAGGCCATGAAATATTATAAGTGCATTTGCTTAAACCTAGTCTTAGAAATAAGTAGAGAAATAGATGCCTGAATGAATTACATGTATGAATTCATAAATGGAATAAAAAAAAAAAAAATGCATTTACGTGAATACATGAAATAGGTGACTGAATGATTGAATAAGTGAATTAAATGCTTGGATGAATATTTGTTGATATTTTGCTTGTTTGTTTGCTGGTTTATTTGAGCTTGAAATGTGGTAAACACAGCGAGGCAAATCACTTTATTGAGTTTCACATGGCAAAGAAATATATGCTATTATTTGTTCAACTCATATGTCTGTATTTATAAATATGACACGCAGTGCGTTTCATAGCACTTGATGTCACTATATCACAGACACACACTCACCTATATATATATATATATATATATATATATATATATATATATATATATATATATATATATATATATATATATATATATATATGTATATATATATATATATATATATATATATATATATATATATATATGTATATATATATATATATATATATATATATATATATATATATATATATATATATTTAAAGCGTGGTTAACGCTTAGCTGACCTTCCCTTGACGTTGGCGAAAAATGCAGAAAAAGGAGCAGAAGGAGGAGGAGGGGAAGGAGGATTGGGAGGAAGAGGGGGAAGAGGAAAGGGAATGGAAAGATGAGGAGGAGGGGAAAGGGGGGGAAGGCGGTGAAGAGCAGGAAGAGACGAGAAATAAATAG
>NC_061840.1:24107653-24110153 GCF_019202785.1 Penaeus chinensis
ATATTAATAATAGCATGAGTGATGTAAATGAAAACGACACTATTAATATATGATAATGATATTATTTATAGTAATGATATTAATCATAATGACAATAGTAGGAGCAATCATGGAAATGAATATGATGATAATAATTATGAAACTAATAAAGAATTATAATAAGAATGACAATACTGATTATGATAAAACTCCAAAAGATCCTTCTCCATAATAAAAAAAAAGTACTGAAAAAAAGGACAAGGACCAAGACGAAGAACAAAAAACAAAAAAAATCGCTTTAAAACTCATTAAAGTTGTCTACCAAATCCCTTTACACAAGCACACTGTTTATCCAATCTGCATTTCTGTTGTCAACTGTTTTGATCTCCTGCGCGAGACCGTCCAGGGGGAGATAGAAACTGGGGTGAGGGGTGGAAAAGGAGGAGAGAGAGGAGGGAGAAGAAATGAGAGAAGGAGGAGGGAGAAGGAATGAGAGAAGGAGGAGGGAGAAGAGGAGAGGGTGAAGGAGAATGGAAGAGAGTAGAGGGTGAAGGAGGCGGGAGAGGGAATGAGACAGGGAAGAGGGAGAAGGAAAGAGAGAACGAAAAGGGAGAGAAAGAAAAGGAAGGGGAGAGGTAGAAATGGAGAGAATTGGATAAGGAAGAGGGATAAGAAAAGATAAGAAGAGGCGGATCAAAGGGAGGAAGTAGAAGAGGAGAGGGAGAGTGAAATGGAGAGACGGCTTGAAAGACAGACAAATAGATAGATAAATCGACCAATGAATAGACAAAGAGTCAAATAGATAGGTATATCCATACAAACATAGAAATTGAAAGATACGCAAAGAAAGAGAGAGAGATAGAGAGCGAGCGAGAATTAGAGAGAGAAAGAGATAGACAGAGAGAGAGAGAGAGAGAGAGAGAGAGAGAGAGAGAGAGAGAGAGAGAGAGAGAGAGAGAGAAGAGAGAGAGAGAAGAGAGAAAGGTCGGGAGGAGAAAGAGAGGAGGAGAACAAGTCAGAATCCCTTCCCCGGTCTTTGCATCTCGCTTATCACATTCTAAGATGGAGGCAAGGGAAACAGCCCTTTTACTTGATTTCTGCTTTTTTTCCGTTTTAATCTTATTCTTTCGTGTCATTTCTGCGTTCCGTGATGCCTCTCTGTCTGTATGTCTCGTTATCTCGCTTTGTTTGTTTGTCTATGTCTCCGTCGATATTTGTCTCTTTGTCTCTCTCTCTGTTTTTGTCTGCCCCCCCCCCCCCCCCCCCATCTCTCTCACTTTCACACACACTCCTTCTCTATGTGTTTATTTTCTCTTTGTCCAATTCCCTAACTTTTCTTTTCTCTCTCTCCCATTTTTTTTTTCTGTGTTTTCTCTTTCTCTTTCTTTGATTCCTATTTCTCTCTCCTTCATCCTCTTTCCCTATTATGTTCTCTCTCTGTCTCTATCATTCTCTCTCTCTCTGACTATCTATCTATCTCTATATATCTATCTGTCTGTTTACTTATCTATCAATCAATCTGTGATTCTTTCTTTCTTTCTGTGTGTCTCCCTCTCTCTCTCTCTTTCTTTCTCTGCCATTCTTCTCCCTTCCTCATCTCTCCTTCCTTTTATCTCATAAATAAAAAAGCGAGTCAGGAAAGGACTATCCGAGAAAAGAAGCGGATGTCAACAAGGTCGATGCTCTGGCTTAAGATTCGACTAAATTCACCTTTATTGTCAGCTTGGTGAGATTTTATCTCGTCGTTAACAAAACTTCCAGCTTCCTCTGTTTTTTTTTTTTTTTTCCTATTTCTGCATTTCTTCGCTTTTCCACTTCATTTCTTTTTCTATTCCCTTTCCTCTTCTTGCTTTTCGTATTCTTTCTTTAGGCTTTTCTCCTTCTCGATTTCACTTGCCTTCTCTTCCCGTTCCTGTTCTTCCTTTTAATTTTTCTTATGTTTTCTCTTCTTTCTCCATCCTTTCCTCCTCCTCCTTTTCCTCTTTCTCATTTTATTTTTCTTTAACTTTTTTTCTCTTCCTCCATCTACTGTTCTCTCTCCTTGCGTCTCTCCCTTCTCCTAATTTTTGTAAACTTCCTGTCATCTTCCTTCTAACCTTTCTATTTCTTTTCTTCACTTTCCCCTTCTTCAATACCCCCATTTTCGTCTTTATCCCTTTCCTGTTACTCCTTTTTTACTTCTTCCGTCAGATTTGTTTTCGCCTTCCAGTTTTTCTTTCTACCTCTCCTGCTCTTTCCCCGTTTCGTTCTCCTTCCCTTCTCATCTTTCCCCTTCCCCCCCTTTTCCTCCTCCTCCTTCTACTTTTCATCATCTTTTCTAACATTTTCTCTCTTCTCCCTATCTTCCTCCTCTCTCTTTCCTATCATCCTCTCCATGTCCTTCTCCTCTTCCCCTTTTTCTCCCTACTTTCCTTAATTCTTTTCGCTCCTCCTCCTGCCTCTCCTTCTTCCTCCTCGTCCGTCTCCTTTAACCCAATAATTCAATTTAAAGGCAAAATGAAATTTTTAGTCGGAGTCATAT
>NC_061840.1:24112653-24115153 GCF_019202785.1 Penaeus chinensis
AAAAGCTCAAAAACTGATAAAGATGTAATAAACCCTAAGGATGGAGAGAATTAAAAATATCAACCGAATAAGGATAAATCTGATAAACAGACAGAGAGAAACATATACACAAACACAGGAGGACATAAAAGGACATAAGCGGAGATAAAGATAAAGAAACAAACCAATATAGAAGGGACCGGAGAGAGAGAGGAAACAAATAAAGGGAAAGCATCCGGAAAGATGACTGAAAATGTTTGGTCATGTATATATATATATATATATATATATATATATATATATATATATATATAGAGAGAGAGAGAGAGAGAGAGAGAGAGAGAGAGAGAGAGAGAGAGAGAGAGAGAGAGAGAGAGAGAGAGAGAGAGAGAGAGAGAGAGAGAGGGAGAGAGAGAGAGAGATAAACTGATAGACAGATATATGCACATACATAAATATAAATACAAACACTGATATAGCCACATAGATGGATAGATAGGAAGACACACACACAAACAAAAACACACAGCTAAACAAGCAGACAGACAGACAGAGAGTGAAATACTGGAAGTGAGAAGCGAATACCAAAAGCACAAATGACCAGGGCTGCGTGTCAGGGGAAGCCCGACCCTTCCACCTATTGATTCGCTCTTCGTCAGGGATATGTTTAAGCTATATTCCTTGCATGATATATATATATATATATATATGTATATATATATATATATATATATATATATATATATATATATATGTATGTATATATATATATATATATATATATATATATGTATATATGTATATATGTATATATATATATATATATATATATATATATATATATATATATATATATATATAGTGTCTGTGTGTGTATTTTTTTTTCTTTTTCTTTTCTTCGTTTTTCTTTTTTTCTTTTACTTTTCTTTCTTTCTGTCTTTGTTTTCCTTTAATATATATTTTGTTTATTTTCTGTATTGCTTTTTTCCTATTATTATTGTTGGTTTATATCTTAAACTTTTGATTATTGATTTATTTCTTTATTACTAGATTCTTTTCTATTTTCACTAAAGTGTTTTACATTGTAATGATATTATCATTATCATTATTATCATTATTACTGAATTTATTCTTGCTTTTATCATCATTATTTTTATTATTATCATTTTTATCATCGTTTTTACTTTCACCATTATAATTATTGTTACTGATATCATTACCATTACCCCCCCCCCCATTGCCTTTATTATCAATGCTATTGTTATTATAATTCTCACTTGTATTTTCAATATTTTCTTTCTGATTTCCATTTTCATTTCTGTTATCGTCATTATCTAGTAACTATTATTCCGAATCTTCTTATTTTTCTGCTTTTTTTTCTTTCGGTTATTGCTTTTACTTCTATAACTCTTATTGTCTCAATCACAGTCATTTATCATTGCTATCATTATTACTATCATTGCAATTTGTATAGCTATATTTATTGTTATTACCATCACTGTTGTTATTATCATTATCACTCTTATCATTGATATCATTTGTATTATTAGTATTAGTATCTTCATCATTATCAAAATTATTCTTATTATTATTATAACGATTACTCTAATTATCATCATCATTTACATTATTAGTAGCAATAATATTTCTATCAACATTATTATTATCACAATGAACATAATCATCCTTATTGTTACTATTGTTATTAAAACATTTTTTACCCTTTTTTTCCATGATTCTCCTTGGGACCAAAAGGTACGTGTTTGACATTAAGTGTTTTTTTATACGGTGGTGTAGATGCATTTGTTTGTGCTGTTTGTATGAAATAAGTGAGTGTGTCTTTGCTGTGTTTATAGGTGATTGTAGTAGCTTTTTGTATTCTGTTGGACTGTGTGTTTGCTTATATTACTGTCCTTACTATCATTAGCATTAGTATTAGTATTAGTATTAGTGTAAGAGTTAGCATTAGTGTTAGTATTAATATTTGTATTAGAATTATTATTAGTAATAGTAGTAGTACTAGCCTTAGTATTAGTACTACTACTAGTACTGGCATGAATATCAGTGTAACTTATTATCATAAATATTTTTTTATAATGTTAATATAATTATTATAGTTGCTGTTATTTTCATTGCTATTATTACTGAAATGGCGGTTCGATTGTTGTATCTTTATGCGCTGCGTTAAACGGGCTGAGTCGGTATTATTATTATCATTGTTATTGTTTTTATTAGTAGTCATTATAGTATTATTCTCATTATTATTGTTATTGTTATTATCATTATTATCATTATAATTACTAGCTGAGGCAGCAGCAGTAGTAGTAGTACCATTGTTAATACTCTCATTTTTATTATCATTATTATCTTTATTATTATCGTCACTTTTATATCTAAAGAATTATCTTCATTATTCAGTTTATTTGTTTACCTATATACCTGATATTCTTCTGTTTATTTGTGCTTGTATTTGCATGTACATTTCTTCATTCACGCGTTTGTACTCAAGTGTGTGTGGGAA
>NC_061840.1:24122653-24125153 GCF_019202785.1 Penaeus chinensis
CATTCTCACGCTCATGCATTCATACATGCATGCATTCAATAATAGGTGCCTTTATATATTCACCGTATATATATAAATGCACACATACCTACATACATGCCGTCATATATACATACATAAATATGTAAACATGGTCGCCTGTACAATATATTCAGAGAGCCAGCTACTTAGTAGCTGTTTAAACACCCGGAGAACTATAGCACTGGGAATGTTTCAGTAAGTTATAAAAAAAAAAATGAAGGCAGAGAGAGAGAGAGAGAGAGAGAGAGAGAGAGAGAGAGAGAGAGAGAGAGAGAGAGAGAGAGAGAGAGAGAGAGAGAGAGAGAGAGAGAGATAGAGATAGAGAGAGAGAGAGAAGTGGGAGGGGGAGAAGGAAAGGGAGAGGGAGAGAGAGAGAGAGATAAAGGGAGCAGATTGCTAATTGGTGGAAGGAAAAAAAAAAAACGATAATTGAATATTTTTTACTTTTTTGTTTTGTTTTCCTCTCCTTTTGCCATGAAGAAGCAATCAATTCCATATTCAAGAGTCAGTTCCACACGTTTACTTAAATGGTTTCGTTAATTTGCGTTGCTTTATTTTCCTCTCTTTATCTCTCCTTTTTTTCTATATTCTTTCTCTCACCTTTTTCTCGTTTTTTCATAGGGAATAAAACAAATGAATAGACCGTGAAAAGTGTTAAACAAGAGTGAGTGAGACAGACAGACAGACAGAGACAGAGAGGCAGACAGACAATAAGAAGCGCATCAAGAATAGAACAAAAAAAGCTTATAAAAAAGGAGAGGCGGAGAAGAAAAAATAAAGATGAGCGACAAGCAAAGAGTGGGAGGGGAGGGGAAAGAAGGTTGGATCGTCACATAGGGGGCGAGAAGGGTGGGGGAATCAGGGAGGAACGGCACGCAGAGAGGGGGAGGGGAGGGAAGGGGAAAGGGAGATGGTAACTGCAAGTACGAAATTTGAGGGAGGAACGGAAGAGGAAAAATGGGGAGGAGAGGGGAGGGGAAAATAGGGAAGAACGGCACGTAGAGAGGGAGAGGAGAGGGGGGGGGGGGGAGGAGTTGGTAACTGCAAGTACGAAATTTGAGGGAGGAACGGAAGAGGAAAAATGGGGAGGAGAGGGGAGGGGAAAATAGGGAAGAACGGCACGTTGAGAGGGAGAGGAGAGGGGGGGGGGGGAGGTGATAACTGCAAGTGCGAAATTTGAGGGAAGGGGAAAAGAGGGAGAGGGAAGGGGAGGGGAAAGGAGGGCGGAACTGCAAGTACGAAAGGGGAGGGGAGGGGAAAAAGGGAGGAACAGCACGTAGAGAGAGGGAGGGAAAAGGAGGGCAGAACTGCAAATAGGGAAGGGGAGGCGGGAGGAAGGGTACGTATAAAAAGAGAAGGGAAGGAGGGAGTAGGGAGACGCAGCAAGGGGAGAAGGGAAGAGCAGGGAGAGAGACACAGCGCGGTGGAGGGTGAGGGGAGGGAGGATCAACGCACAAAGGGGGAGGGGGGGGAGGGCGGAGAGGAGGGGGAGAGACGAGGGGAAAGTAGCATCACGAGTACCTGTTGAATGGAGAGGGAAGCGGGAACGATGACATGGGAAAACCATAACAGGAACAGGACTTTTTTTCCCGTTCTTTCTGTGTCCTTTCCTTTTCTCGTATTTATTCTTCTTTTTTTATCTCTTTTATGTTATCTTATTCTCTGTCTCCCTCACAATCCTCTTCTATCCCTTGCGCCCTACTTTCAACATTCCTTCGTCTATCTTTTCTTCCCCTCTCTTTCTCTCCCTCTACTCACCCCTTCCCATCCTCCCCCATCTCAGCCTCCCATCTCTTCCTCTCTACCTCCCTCCATTCCTCTCCTCCCATCTCCCCTCCTATTCGCCGGCCTCCACACCCTCCTTTTGTTATTCTTTTATTATCATTATTATCTTCATTTATTATAATTATTGTTATTATTATTATTTTTATTATTATTATTATTATTATTATTATGATTATTATGATTATTATGATTATTTGCTTTTCCACTCTCGTCCTTATCCACCACGAGCCAGGAATACAAAAGCTTAGACCTGTTGGATGGGGTGTGGGAGGGGATAGGGGTGGGGTAGAGGGGATATGGTAAAGGTGAAGGAGGAGGAGGAGGAAGAAAAGGCGGGGAAGGAGGAGGAGGAGGAAGAGAAGGCGGGGAAGGAGGGAGGGGAGGAGAATAGGGAGGAGGGGGAGGGGAGGAGGAGGAGGAGAAAGAGGAGGAGGAAGAGGAGGAGGAGATGGAGCAGAAGGAAGTGGAGGTGGATGAAAAGGGAAGAGGGAGGAGGAGGAATAGGGGGTAGAGGAGAAGGGTGAGTGTAGAATAGAGAGAAGGAGGAGGATGGCAGGGGAAGGGTGGGATGGGATAAATAGTGAAAGGGAAAGGGGCAGAGAAGGGAAGGGAAGAAGAAGGTAGAGACGGATGAGGAGGAGGAAGGGGAGTAGGAAGAGGGAGGAAGTGTGGAAAAAGAGAGAGTGGGAGAGGA
>NC_061840.1:24145153-24150153 GCF_019202785.1 Penaeus chinensis
TGGTGATTGGTGCTGAAGAGTGGGGAGAGATGGTGGTGATAGTGAAGTTGACTGGTGATGATTGGTAAAAGATAGAGCGGTGATAGTGGTGTTGGCTGAGTTGATGAATGATGGATGATGTATGGTGATTGATGGTTATGGAGATGATTTGGAAAATATGGTGGTGATGGTGAAGTTAACTAACGATGATTGGTAAAAGACGGTACGGTGACAATGGTGTTGATGGTGTTGAAGAATAGTGGATAATAGGTATGATGTAAGGCCACTGGTGGTGATGGTGATAGCTGGAGAAATATGATGGTGCCGGTGAAGTTAACTGGTGATAATTGGAAAAGATGGTATGGTGATAGCGATGTTAATGAGGGTGATTAATGGATAAATATGGGGATGGGGCTTAATGATGATCAGATAGATGGTGGTTGCGTGTATGATGGGAATAGAAGAAGGGAAATAGTGATGATGGCGATCGTTTTTGCTAATAGAAAAAGGAATAATTCTGGCGTTGATATTGTAGAGCTTATCATGATCGTATTCAATTATCTAAGATAGGATTAGGAGGAAGAATTTCGTGATGATTGAAAGTTAAAGTACTGATGAAGATGAATATTTTTCATGGTGATGATTTTGGGGGAAGGTGATAAAGATGACATCAGTAAACTTTAATAAGCTAATAATTGTAGACAAGATGGTGATTTTTTCACCGACAGTTTATGAAGAAAAAAATAATAATTATGATATAAATTGATGGCGTTCTAAATTCCTGGTGATTGGTTGCGAATCAATATAAATGAGTAATGATAATAATTACTGACTGCAGCACTATTCCTGTATTTTTGTTCTAAACAAAATATTCCTTGAAATTTGTCAACTTATTCTCTCTCTCTCTCTCTCTCTCTCTCTCTCTCTCTCTCTCTCTCTCTCTCCCTCTCTCTCTCCCTCTCTCTCTCCCTCTCTCTCTCCCTCCCTCTCTCTCCCTCCCTCTCTCTCTCTGTCTGTCTCTCTCTCTATCTCTCTCTCTCTCTCTCTCTATCTCTCTCTCTCTCTCTCTCTCTCTCTCTCTCTCTCTCTCTCTCTCTCTCTCTCTCCCTCTCCCTTCCTCTTTTCTTTTTCTTTCAATTTCATTCTGTTCTTCTCCCTTTTTTTCTTTTTTTTTTATAAAATTAACATCTTAAGATGTTGAATTTCGAAGCTTGAAATTATATTCCACCTACTATTGCAACAGTCTGATATATCAAATTGTAAATGATAATGATGATAGTCACAAAGAAAAAAACTTACAAAAACTGTACAACATTTGCGCGGTGTGAGTGATAAAGTACCCAAGGTAGATCGACTGCACTAGTGATATATGGCACTAAATTCAATTGTTGCATGTGATACATTTGCATCTTTATTGTAGCGAATAGCATTAGCGAGAATTACAGTACCTATTTTATTCTGTCAGTAAAGGGGAATGTAAATTGCAGGGAAGGAGTATTGATATATGAATAGGGAGAGAGTGAAAAATGCCGTAAGGATGGAGAGGCAATTATAAGGATATATTGGAAAGAGTAAGTATGTGAAAGAGAGAGAGAGAGAGAGAGAGAGAGAAAGAGAGGTGGGTGGAGGGAGAGGGAGAGGGAGACCAAGAGAGAGAGAAGGAGGGAGAGGGAGATAGAGAGATAGAGAGAGAGAAACAGAGAAAGAAAGATAGAGAGAGATAGAGAAAGAAAGATAGGAATAGACCGAGAGAGAGACAGAGACAGTGGAATAGAGGAAGAGAGAGAGAGAGACGAGAGATAGATTCAGAAAGACGAATAGGGTATCCGCCCCCTCCCTTCCTTTTTCCCCCTACAATCTCTCCTCCTCCTCCTCCCCCTCCTTCCTTCCTCCTTCTCCCCCTATTTTACCCCCCTCCCCTTTCTATCTCATCCTTCTCTCCAGTCTTGTTCCCTTTTTTTTCCCTCTCGTACCCCGTTTTCTTTCCCCTATAATAACCCATCTTTTCCCTGCCCTTTGCCCTCCTCCCCCTACCCATTACCCTCCTCTGCCCTAAACCCTATCCCTACCTGCTCTCTACCCCCTCCCTCCATCCTTAACCCTCATCTCCTGTACCCCTTGCCCTCCCTCCTCCTTCTTGCCCCCCCCCCCTTCCCCTTGCCACTCTCCTCCCCTTGCCCCCCCCCCCCCTCCACCTTGCCCTCCACCTCCCCCTATCGATAACCTTCCTCCTGCACTGTGCCCTCCCCCCTACCTCCCTCTATCTTTAACTCTCTGCTCTCCTACCCATCGCCCCCCCCCCCCCCTCTCCCCTTCCCATGTCACGAGCTGCCTTGACAAACACGAAGAGAAATCCGCCATAATGGAGACAGGACGAAGAGTAAATACATAAACCAGTCCGGCGGGACTCGGGAGAAGAGAGGGGGGATGGGGGGAGAAATAAGGAGGGAGGGGAAGGATAGAGGAAGAGAGGAGGTGGAAGAGGAGAAAGAGAAAGAGAGAGAGAGAGAGAGAGAGAGAGCGAGGGAGAGAGAGAGATAGAGAGAGAGAGAGAAAGAAGAAAAGAGAGGGGGAGGAGGGAGAGGGGAGGGAGAGGGAGGGAAAGAGAGAGAAAGAGAAGGAGGGAGAGAGAAGGAGAAGGGGAAGGAGGGAGATATAAAGAGGGCGAGGGAGGGAGGGAAGAAGAAGAGAGAGGGGGAGGGAGAGAGAGAAAGAAGGGGAGTGATGGAGGGAGAAAGGGAGAGGGAGGAATGAAGAATATAAAGGAGGGAGGGAAGAAAGGAGAGCGAGGAAGGGAAAAAAGGAACTAGGGAGATAAGTAGAATATGATGATGAGCAAGAACAATAAGGAAAACAAGAAAAGAGAGAATTAGGAAGAGAGGGAATGGGATAGAAAGAGAGGAAAGAAGAAAAAGAGAGAAGGAAATAGGAGTAAAGGAAATATAGAACTTATTGCAGACGATAGAGCAGGGGAGAAGAATTACGAAAATGTAGAAAATACGAGGGATGGAAGGATGGAAGAGGAAGAGTGACAGAATACTAAAACATGAAAAAAAGAGCAAAAGTGAACAAAAGGAAATGCAACTAATTGAGTAAGAGGGGAGAGAGCGGGCATTGAGCAGGGAAATAATAGAAAAGGAAAGTACAAAGATAAAAATGAGAAAAAAAAAACCAAAAAAAACAAAAACATACCAGTGCAACATTATGATGAAAACCATTATTACGCCGTCCTATGCCCTATCCCTACTTGTCTGCCATTCCCCCTACTCCTTATCCTCCTCGCCCCCTCCTCTTCTTCAGCGGTTTCCTATCCCTCTTATTTTCGTTAACCGTCCTCCAGTTCCTTTTTTTTCCTTTATCGCCATCTTTTTATCCCCATCTCCCTTCTGCTTTCCTATGTTCCTTTTATCACCTTCTCTTCCACCTCCCCACCTTCCCTTGTTATCTAGTTCTCTGTTCCTCGTCATCCACCTGTTTACCCCTTTCCTTCCTCCTTCAACTTTCTCTATCATCCCCTTGTTTCATCTTCCTCCCTTTACCTTCTCCCATCCCCGTCTTCACCTTCCTCTCTCCTCCTCTCAGTCTTCCTTGCATCTTTCTCTTCCTCTCCCCCTCATCTCCCCCTCCCCTTTCCCCCCTCTTCCTCTCCCCCAGCTTCTCTTCACCCACCTTCTATCCCTCCTTTCTCTAACCCTTTTTGGCTTTCGTTTCTTCCTTCCTTGTTATTCCTCCATCTATCCCTCTTCTCTCTCTCCCTCATACCTCCCTCAAATCTCTTCTCCCCTACCTCCTCTCCCGCTATCCCTTCCCCCTCCTCCTTCACGTCTCTCCTCTCCCTCTTCCATTTGCCCCTTTCCCTTCCTCTCCATCTCTCCCCCTCTCTCCTCTCCCCCTATGCCCTTCCTTCCTCTCCCCCTCTAAACCTCCATCCTCTCCCCTTCTCCCCTTCTCCCACTCCCTCCTCTCCCCTCCCCCCCTTCCCCCTCTTTTCCCAACACCTCCCCCGCCTCCCCCCTCCCCCTCCCCCCGCATCTACCTTCCCAGAAGGTCCTTAAAACACAGCGTTTCCACCACACAATGGCTCCGTCCTAAGTGTTCCTTTCCTCTCGAAGTAAGTACGCGAGTTGAGAATGCTCTCTCGCAGTGAAGATAGTCGTATCGCGAATAACACGTGATACAAGTTTGCTTTTTTTTTTTTTTTTTTGTCTGTAGGTGTGTAAGTGTAAGTGTTTGTGTGTGTGTGTTTGTGTGTATGTGTGCGTGTTTGTGTGTGTGTGTGTGAGTGTGTGTGTGTGTGTGTGTGTGTGTGTGTGTGTGTGTGTGTGTGTGTGTGTGTGTTTGTGTAAGTGTGTGTGTATGTATGTTTTTCTCTTTTTTTTTTTTCATCCTTTTTTTGGTGTATATTTGTATGTCTCTGTATTTTGTGTTTTAGGTGTATGTTTAATCTTATTTTTGTGTTTGATTGTGAGATCTCTGTTGCTTTTTCATTGATATTTTCATTTAGTTTCGTTTTTTACTTAATTTATGTATGTTTTTATTTCTCATTTAATTAGTTTTTTGTGTATGTTTCTGCTTCTGTCTATTTATTTACTTGTTTTGCCTTTCAATGGAAGAAAACTTTTGTGTATGTATCTACGTATATATGCACGTGTTTGAATATATGTATGTAAGTTTTCTTTTCTGTTCAATGACAGATTTTTTATATATTTTTTTTTTTTATTGAAGTCGATTTATTTGTGTGCGTATGTGCCTTTGTTTAATAGAAAGCAAGTGGAGATGGATAGCATGTCAGTGAAGAGTTGAAAAATATCTCCGTCAAAAAGTGTGTTTTTGTTTTTCGTGTAGTAATGTTCGTATGCCTGTATGTAAGTGTGTGTGTGTGTGTGTGTGTGTGTGTGTGTGTGTGTGTGTGTCTGCGCGCGCGTGTTTGTGTGTGTGGATGAGTGTGATTGTGTATGTGTGTGCGTGTGTGAATATGTGCCTGCGTATGCATTTCTGTGTCTACATATAACATTCGGAAT
>NC_061840.1:24155153-24162653 GCF_019202785.1 Penaeus chinensis
AATCTTTATTATTGTTGTTGTCACCATTATTATCTTGTTATCAGAAGTAATATCATTACTGACACTTGTTCTTATTATCGTGCCTACTATTATTCTTGTTCTTATGTTTCTTATTCTTATTATATTTATTCTTATGCTTAATCGTCATCATCAGTGTTATCTTTGGTTTAATTTTCATTCATCATTGTCATTATTCTTTCTTCTTCCCTTTCTTCTCCTTCTCCTCTTCTGCTTCTTCTTCTTTTCTTCTTTAACATTATTTTCTCTTTCTTTCTTTTTTTCTTCGGTTTCTTCTTCTACTTTTTCATCTTCTTTATCATTATTTTATCTTCCTCTTTTTCTCTTCTATTTCTTCTCCTACTTCTCCCCTTTCTTCTTCATCATCTTTTCTCTTTTTCTTTTTCTCTTCAACTTCTTCTTCTTTTTCTTTCTCTCTTCACCTTCTTCTACTTCTTCTTTCTGTTCTTTATTATTATTTTCTCTCCTTCTCCTTCTTTTTCTTCGCCATTATCGTCTCCATCTACGTCGACTCTGAAGGAATTTCAGGTGAGGCTCAAGGCCGAAGAAAATCACTATTTCGTTGCTCCGTGAGATCAATACGAATGAGGAAGAGAGAAAGAGGATAATAATGATAGAATAAAAATAAAGAATCTCCTTTCCTCTCTGTTATCTATTTTTGTTTGGTTGTGTATTTGTTTGTTTGTTTGATTTACTTATTTCCTCGTTTTCTGAATTTTTACTTTTTTTTTTTTTTTGCTTATTTTCTTTAGTCTTGCTTATCCCTTTCACACCATTCTTGTCATTTCTCTTGTCTCTGCCGCTTCCCCTCACCCTCCCTTCCTTTCCCTTCTATCTCTCCCTTTCCCTCTTCCTACCCTTCGCTTCCCCCTTCCCCTTGCCTCTACTCCGGTTCTTCCCCCTCCCTTTCTCCTCTCTCCCTCCCTTCCTTTCCTTTCTTCTCTTCCTCTTTTTTTTTTTTTTTTTTTTTTTTTATTGAAGTCAATTTATTTGTGTGTGTATGTGCCTTTGTTTAATAGAAAGCAAGTGGAGATGGATAGCATGTCAGTGAAGCGTTGAAAAATATCTCCGTCAAAAAGTGTGTTTTTGTTTTTCGTGTAGTAATGTTCGTATGCCTGTATGTAAGTGTGTGTGTGTGTGTGTGTGTGTGTGTGTGTGTGTGTGTGTGTGTGTGTGTGTGTCTGCGCGCGCGTGTTTGTGTGTGTGGATGAGTGTGATTGTGTATGTGTGTGCGTGTGTGAATATGTGCCTGCTTATGCATTTCTGTGTCTACATATAACATTCGGAATAAAATCAACAAATACTTTTTTTGCATTCACTTATTCCCTGGAATCATAAATCTCTCGAATTAAGTTTAGAAAAAAAAAATCTATCAAATGACCTTCAAATTTACCTACGACCTTCCGTGACCTTAAGACCTTAGCATGACCAGCTCTGTCACTCACCACCGTCATCACTAAAGATTTTTTTTTCCCCGAGTGTGTCAAAGAGCATAAAAGAATAACAAGAGAAAAAAAAATGACGTCGAGTCAGGATACTGCAGCTCCACATACTTTCGCTGTCGGAATTAGTGATCCATTAAGATAATAGACCTTATCATTTGGGGAAAAAAAAAGAGAAAATTCTTACCCGACTACCTGGCTAATCATCTTCCCCGCCACCCCCCCCCCCCCCCTCTCCCCACGCTCTTTTCGCTTCATCTATTGTCTTCCTTTTTTCCTTGTTTCAGGATCTATTTTGAAATTCCTTGTTTGTTTGTTTTTCTCTCTCTCTTTATGTATATATCGATCTGTTTGTCTGTTTATATATCTATTTGTCTATCTCTTCCTCCCTCTCGCTTTGTTTCTCTCTGTCTGTCTGTATGTCCCTCTCTCTCCTGTTACTTTCCCTGTCTGCCCGGCTGTCTGTCTGTATGCCTCCCTCCCTCCCTCCCTCCCTCCCTCTCTCTCTCTCTCTCTCTCTCTCTCTCTCTCTCTCTCTCTCTCGGTGCGCACCAGAGAGAGGAATGCGAAAAGAGACATTGATTTACAAAGTCATTTTGTCACCGACTCTTGGTTTAAAAAAAAAAGCGTTCTTGCTTTTGCTTCTAACTCCTCCCTCTGTCTTTTCTTCTCTCTCTCTCTCTCTCTCTCTCTCTCTCTCTCTCTCTCTCTCGTTCTCTCTCTCTCTCTCTCTCTCTCTCTCTCTCTCTTTCTCTAAGTTTTTCTCCACGTTTCTTAATTCTTCCCATTTCTTCTTCCCACTCTCCCACTCTGCTCATCCTACTCCGTCTATTCCATTTTCATCTTCTCTTCCCTTCTTCTCCCCGTTCGTTTACATTTTCCTCTTCCCCTTCATCTTCCCAACTCTTCCGTTTATTTCCATCTATTAATTTACTTTTTCTTTAGGAGGGGAAGGGTGGGGATGGGGGGAGGGGGTAGACTTCAACCAATCGATGTAAAATCCTGCTTTAAGCCTCTTTATATTGTGGTTTTCCGGTAATTTTACCCGAATAGTTTTAAAACCATTTTTTTTTTTTTTTTGTCTGAGTATTCTTTTAAGATTCACTGATTCTCTCATATTCCATTCTTTTCATATTCACTCACGTGTTATCTATCTCTTTTCCGTTTACTCGTTCACTCATTTATCTCCCAATCTTCTCACACTTACTCACTCTCTCATTTCCTCACCCACTCATTTTTTCTATCCTGTCTTTGTTTTCACACTCACAAACTCTCTTTTTCCCTTACTCACTCTCTCTCTCTGTCTCTATATGTATATATATATATATATATATATATATATATATATATATATATATATATATCAATATCTCTTCCTCTCTCTCTCTCTCTCTATCTGTCTATCTATCTATTTATCTTCCCATCCTTTCCGCTCTCATTCACTCTATCTTCCTTACTCATTCTCATCCCACCTACTTTTTTTTACACTCATAAACTCACTCTTTTCCTTCTTCACACACTCACTCACTCACTCAATCTCTTATCATCCTTTTCACGCACTCATTCTACTTTTAAGGATGTTGTCAATCCCAAATTGAATCTGTCTTCGAATGCTTGCAAAATAAACAAAATGTCTCGTCACCGTACTTGCTTGCACTTTTTCCGAAACAAAAATTATTGCTATCAAGTATGGCGTATAATAACCACATTCATTTTGATTTGGATAAGAGAGGACATATAGTAAGTGATTTTATACAGCGATGTTTTGATAAAGAAACATGATTAGATAAAATTGATGAATAAGAACGTAAACAGAAATTACTTCTTTTTCTATCTGCAGTTCTTCCTGTTTACAAATTCTCTGTCATCTATTCTCGTGTTAGATTGAATGTTAATGATTATTTGCAGATGCAAATGACTTTGAAAGAAAGCTTAATTGTTTACATTCTCTTTCTTTTCTTTCTATTTTCCTTTTCTTTGTCTTTAATTCTTCCTCTTTTCGCATTCTCTGTTTCATTTTCCTAGCCTTCGCTATCCATTTATCTAGCTGTTCATGTCTCTCTCTCTCTCTCTCTCTCTCTCTCTCTCTCTCTCTCTCTCTCTCTCTCTCTCTCTCTCTCTCTCTCTCTACTACTACTACTACTACTACTACTGCTACTTCTTACACTCCTTGCCTCCCCTTTCCTAAAAAAAAAATCAATAAATCTTCCAGTCTAGTTACTTACATATTTCCAAACTTACCATCATACTTGACAATCTACTTATTTGGACACCAATCGATCGATGTTTTTTTTTTCTTCTCCCTCAGCATGCGGTGTAATAAAAAGATGCTTCAATAAAGAGAATGGGACTTTACACTAGAACAAATCACCACAATTCATGGAGAAGATGAGCCAGTAAAAAAAAAAAAAAAAAAAAAAAAAAAAAAAAAAAAAAAAAAACACTCTTTGTAACTCTTTAAGAATATGAGACAAAAGTAGCAGTAGTGCTTTTTCTCCCTCAGGAATAATTTTTGTGGCATGTGTTGTGTCCAGAGTCATTAAAGGGAAAAATATTATTTTTTTTTTCTCTTTCTTTTTTTCTTTTCTTTTTTGTCTCGCATTTTGGGAGAAAAATATGGTACGAAAGTAATCGAGAGAGTTGGAGGGAGGAAGGGAAGGGAGAGGGTGAGGAAATGTGTTTTTATTTCTCCGTGTATATCTGGCATTTTGTTTGTCTCTGGGTGTAGGTAACGTAATGATCTTCATGTATATGTAAAATGTACTACAATCTCTTTTGCTATCTCTCCCTCCCTCCCTCTCTCTCTCTCTCTCTCTCTCTCTCTCTCTCTCTCTCTCTCTCTCTCTCTCTCTCTCTCTCTCTCTCTCTCTCTTTCATACACAAACACACACACACACACACACACATACACACACACACACACACACACACACACAAACACACACGTAAACACACACACACATACACACACACACACACACACACACGCACACACACACGTAAACACATACACACACACGTAAACACACACACACACACACACCTATCTCCAACAACCTAAGCTCACATACAAACTAACCCAAAATTGCAAATGGTTCTTCCCTTCTGCAAGGTATTTCTGGAAACACAGCTCATAACACGGAGCCACCGAGACCAGTCGATCGTTGCAGTACATCTTGCCACAGGGACGAATTGCAAGCTTCATCTCCCATTTTAGGTCATCAACATTTGCAATTTAATTAATTTCGCTTGTCAGTGTCGCGTTCCTCGTTTTTAATTGCATTGCAATCGGCGGATCAACAACGAGATATGACAAGAGTGACCGAAAAAGAAGTGACTATTTTTTTTTGTGTTCGTTCAGCTTAATTATTGTTGTTTTTTTTTGTGTGTTTTTTGGCCATTGTTCATGGTATATTGTTAACGTGATTAGTATGCTATTTGTATTATCCTTTGCATTATCATTGTCAGCATCGTGAATTCTGTGATTTGGTCATTATCATAGGAATATTAGTTATGTAGTTATCATCATCAGCAGCATCTGAGCATTTTAATTTATATTAGTATAAATATTTATTTATGATGATTTATATGAAGACGTAAACACATTTACATTACATGTGTCGTCCATGCTTTTACGAATTATATTACTTTATATGTGTAAGTTCGTGCATATGTGAATGAACATATTTACATATATCCTGTACACTATTATGCACTTCGTCTCTTCCCTTTTCATTATATTCTCATTGTTCTTCTTTTCTTAACAGTACTAGATCTTATCCTTTACCCTCTTTGTTAATCTCTCTTTGTTTCTTTTATTTCTGAAAGTAGGACATTTTATTTGTGCTTTTGATCGTCTAAGGGACGAATCTCACTTTTCAAATTCCTCAAACAAACTTCATAGCAATGTTTCTTCGATATACGTATTGATATATATGTATATACATATAGATGCATACATACATACATACATGCATATATATATATATATATATATATATATATATATATATATATATATATATATATATATATATATATATATATATACATATATATATATATATATATATATATATATAGAGAGAGAGAGAGAGAGAGAGAGAGAGAGAGAGAGAGAGAGAGAGAGAGAGAGAGAAAGAGAGAGAGAGAGAGTGAGAGAGAGAGAGATGCACAAACACACACACACACACACACACACACACACACACACACACACATATATATATCTCTTTATTGATGACTATGTGTATCGTTTGTTCTTGTTATAGTTGCTGTTGTCTCTATTTCTGCGGCTTCATTAGGAGTCTCGATTAACCTTATTGTGGTCATTATGATCCTTCTCGTTCGTGGAGCTGCTGATGATCAAATGAAGAGGATGAATGTTGCTGTTGCCTTTTCCAGTCTTTTGTTTCCATTTTCTATTCTCTTCCTTCTTCTCTTTTCGCGTTTCTTCCCGTCGTCTCATCTTTCTTCGTCTTCTGGTTCTCTCTCTCATTCTTCTTCCTGTACTTCTTATATATATATATATATATATATATATATATATATATATATATATATATATATATATATATATATATATATATATATATATATATATACATATATATATAAAATCTTTATTATTGTTGTTGTCACCATTATTATCTTGTTATCAGAAGTAATATCATTACTGACACTTGTTCTTATTATCGTGCCTACTATTATTCTTGTTCTTATGTTTCTTATTCTTATTATATTTATTCTTATGCTTAATCGTCATCATCAGTGTTATCTTTGGTTTAATTTTCATTCATCATTGTCATTATTCTTTCTTCTTCCCTTTCTTCTCCTTCTCCTCTTCTGCTTCTTCTTCTTTTCTTCTTTAACATTATTTTCTCTTTCTTTCTTTTTTTCTTCGGTTTCTTCTTCTACTTTTTCATCTTCTTTATCATTATTTTATCTTCCTCTTTTTCTCTTCTATTTCTTCTCCTACTTCTCCCCTTTCTTCTTCATCATCTTTTCTCTTTTTCTTTTTCTCTTCAACTTCTTCTTCTTTTTCTTTCTCTCTTCACCTTCTTCTACTTCTTCTTTCTGTTCTTTATTATTATTTTCTCTCCTTCTCCTTCTTTTTCTTCGCCATTATCGTCTCCATCTACGTCGACTCTGAAGGAATTTCAGGTGAGGCTCAAGGCCGAAGAAAATCACTATTTCGTTGCTCCGTGAGATCAATACGAATGAGGAAGAGAGAAAGAGGATAATAATGATAGAATGAAAATAAAGAATCTCCTTTCCTCTCTGTTATCTATTTTTGTTTGGTTGTGTATTTGTTTGTTTGTTTGATTTACTTATTTCCTCGTTTTCTGAATTTTTACCTTTTTTTTTTTTTTTTGCTTATTTTCTTTAGTCTTGCTTATCCCTTTCACACCATTCTTGTCATTTCTCTTGTCTCTGCCGTTTCCCCTCACCCTCCCTTCCTTTCCTTTCTATCTCTCCCTTTCCCTCTTCCTACCCTTCGCTTCCCCCTTCCCCTTGCCTCTACTCCGGTTCTTCCCCCTCCCTTTCTCCTCTCTCCCTCCCTTCCTTTCCTTTCTTTCTCTTCCCTTCCCCCTTCCTCCCTCCCCCCTCCCCCCTCCCCCCTCTTCCCCTTTTCCTCCACTCCCGTCTCCTCTTTCCCCCTTCCTCCCCCTTCCTCCCCTCCCCTTCCTCCCCCCCCCCCCCTCGCCACCCCCTCCATTTGTTGTGGTTTTGTCTGTCCAGTTCGATTAACTTGCCGCTCGCACCAACAGCTTGTATGCGCTCATCTACACATATGTACGTACGTATGTACGTATGTATGTATGTGTGTATGTATATATGTGTGTATGTATGTATGTATGTGTGTGTGTGTATGTATGTATGAATGTATGTATGTATGTATGTATGTATGTATGTATGTATGTTTGTGTATGTGTGTGTTTTTGCAGCTCTATGCATATATGTATAGGTGTAGGTAGATAGATAAGTAGATGGGTATATGTACGTACGTGTACACAAGTTTTCTATGTTTGTGTATGTA
>NC_061840.1:24167653-24170153 GCF_019202785.1 Penaeus chinensis
AGAAACGCCAGTGACAGGAAAAAAAAGAAAAGCAGAAAAATTATAATAACAACAATAACCATAATAAAACGCGAGTAAAGCAATAATAAGAAAGAAAAGATAAGAACCATATAAAATAACACTGATTGAAAACAAAACAACAGCGGAAATATACAGCTGGTTCAGGACCGAGTGACAGCTGGTGGATGGTCTTGCGTGACAGAACAGGTGATGAAGAGGAGCAAGAGAGAGAAAGTGATGATGGTTCTTTAAAGAAAAACATGACGAATAAGAAGAAAAGAGAAAGTAAGGGGGGGGGGGGGGGGAAACAGAAGGAAAAAAAATCATACGTTTGACAAATCTGTGTCATTCAAGGGGAATGTTGAAGGTTCTGTGATATTATGTTTGATTATAGTATCAAGCGATTTTAATTGCAGGCTTTGATATATAATGGGTGAAGGAAAAGGGCAGAAGCATCAGTGGCCGTAGAAGCATTGAAAATAGTAATGAGAGTGAGAATAATTGTGCTTTAAATAGTATGCAAATGTTCGTGTGTGTGTGTCTGAGCGTGTGCACATATACATGTACATATATAAGAAGCTGAGAAACAAAGGCAGACAAAATCAAAGAGTGAAACAAAAGAGCTCATGAAAAAACAAAAATAAAAATGGTGAGGGGGATAAAAAGATAAAAGAGAGAGATAGAAATAAGTGCTGAACTTGACAAAATCACGCAGAGAGAGAGAAGAAAAAAAAGTGAAAGAAAAAAAGGGAGAGGAACACGGAAGTAGAATGAAGGAGGGGAAGAGAGGACGAGAAGAGGAGGGGAGGAAGGAAAGAGAGGAGGAGAGGGAGAGCAGAGAGGGGGGGGGGGAGGGGTGAAAGCGAAGAAGAGAAGGGGGAGAAAGGAGGAGAGGAGAAAGCGAATAGGGGAAGTAGGGAAAGGTGGAAAAGCGGAGGAAGGGAAGAGGGATAAGGAGAAGTGAAAAAAATAATAGGAATAGGTAATTCGATGAAGCCAATAGCTAGAGGACAGGGGAAAATAAAGAATAGAAAAGGAAAAGAGAAAAGAGAAAAAAATAGATAAAACGAAGAAAACAGAATGTAATGTCACTGAAATTATAACAGGAAAATTATGCTAAACGGAGGGCACAGAGAACTATAAAACAAAAGCATGCTTAGTGAACAGTGATAAAGAAGATGAAATGCTAAAGTATGTATATATATTTATTTATATATATGTATATATATATATATATATATATATATATACATATACAAACATAGACAGACAAATTGATAGATAGATTGATTGATACGTGTAAGTTAAGTCTATTTTAATACCACTTTAAGTTTGTATCAATCATTCTCTCTCTCTATCTATCTATCTATCTACCTCACTCTCCCTCTCTTTCTCTCTCTCTCTATCTATATATCTTCCTCTCTATCTCTCTCTCTGTCTATCTATCTACCTCTTTTTCTCTCTATATCTATCTGTCTATCTATCTATCCATTCATCTCTCTCTCTCTCTCTCTCTCTCTCTCTCTCTCTCTCTCTCTCTCTCTCTCTCTCTCTCTCTCTCTCATCCTCTCTCTTCTCTTTTTCTTTCTCTCTCTCAAAATCTTTCTACGTTTTCTTTCTTTTGTCGTTTCCTCTGCTTTATCACGTCAATCTATAAATACGTGACATGTGTCTGACCTCTTATGTTGAAGAGGAAGAGGTGGAGATATGAAGAAAGAGGAATGAGTGAGAATGAGAGAGAGAGAGAGAGAGAGAGAGAGAGAGAGAGAGAGAGAGAGAGAGAGAGAGAGAGAGAGAGAGAGAGAGAGAGGGAAAGGGGAGAGAGAGAGGGGGGTGGCTAGGGAGGAAGAGAGAGGAAGAGAGGGAGAGGGGGAGGGAGACAGAGAGAGAGAGATAGAGAGAGAGAGAAGAGAAGAGAGAGAGAGAGAGAGAAAGAGAGAGAGAGAGAGAGAGAGAGAGAGAGAGAGAGAAGCAAGAGAGAGAGAGAGAGAGAGAGAAGCAAGAGAGAGAGAGAGAGGGGGGGGGGATGGGGAGGAAGAGAGAGAGGGAGAGAGAGGGGGCGGGGCGAGGGAGAGAGAGAATGGGGGTGGCGAGGGAGGAGAGAGAGAGAGAAGAGAGAGAGAGAGAGAGAGACAGGGATAGAGAGACAAAAATACAGAAATACAAAGATGGAAAGAGAGGCAGACAACCAATCAGACGAACAGACAGACAGACAAATGGACACAGATAAATAGACAAATACCAAAGAAATTTCGAGAAAGTTTTATTTGAACAGTTTTCCTTTTCTCCTCCTCTTCCACCAAAGGAAGGAATAATGGCACAATGGCTAATAGAAAAATCGGAGAAGATGAAAAATAGAGATAAAGAGAAGAGGAAACTGTATTTTATACAGAGATTAATAGCTAGCTAGCTAGATACTATATAGATATATAGATAGATAGATAGATAGATAGAGAGAGAGAGAGAGAAGGAGGGAGGGAGGGAGGGAGAATGAGAGTGA
>NC_061840.1:24187653-24190153 GCF_019202785.1 Penaeus chinensis
CTTTGTATTTTTTTTTTTTTCCAAAAGTATAATAAGATCACAATACCCTTGACATTATGGACACTTTTATTGTAATGTTTGTATGCGCATGTTTGTTTGTTGTTGTTTATTGATGCCTATATATATGTACACGGATTTACAAAAAGTGAAAATGGATATTTCCCTTCACGTTCCAGTCAAAACACCACACTTTTTTATACATTGCTTTTAAGTCAATATACTGTCACCATAAATTCATATTCAAAATTTCATCAAAGCAAAATTACCCATAACAATACCCATAACATGATACAATCACCTCACTATACCCATTCAGAAACACGACATGCTGTCATAACAACAAGATAAAAAAAAAAATACAATGATTCTTTTTTTTTAATGTTCTATATCTGTCCGGTGTAATTTGGGTCTGACCAATTATTGCTAAAAATTCACTCTAATTACATTTGCAAAACGACCAACAAAGTATTAGTTAAAGGTTCGTCTACGTGTTAATACCAGAGTTTATTGAAACAACATTCGTGTATATGATGACGTGTAAATTTTTATCGGAACTGAATTAATGGGGAACAGAAAATTCCACTTAGTAAAGATTTACCGCATTTCCTAACCCATTATTGCGACGGAGTTGAAAACGATATGGTTGTTTCTATCATGGAAAAGGAATAGGAGTTTTGTCTCTACTGAATGGTATTTTCGTTTTTTGTTTGTTTGTTTGTTTGTTTTTGATTTTAGATCAGCCTTCTATAATATTTCCACTTTCTTAGTATACATTTTGGTTTACGTTAAGAATTTGCGTCAATTAATTTACTCAAAGATTTACAATTTTCAAATTATTGTTGATGATAATGATAATATTTTGGTGTTTTTACCACTGTCCAAAAATTGTGCAATTTAATAAGAAGCGATAATAGAGCATGAGATCTACGTAGTTACTGACATCCATCAAATGATATATGTTTCCTCTCTGCTTCTGATAATATCAAGGGACCTGCAGAGGCCACTGACAACAAGCTCCCCTGCCAACGTTACCAACAGGTCAACATGTCCTTGGGCAACATTTAATGCTTTTTGGAATTATTAAATGCTGACCTTCATGGAAAACTTTACTTCCTGTTGATCTGATTTTTCTTTCAGTTTGTTTGTCTGTCTCTCTCTCTCTCTCTCTCTCTCTCTCTCTCTCTCTCTCTCTCTCTCTCTCTCTCTCTCTCTCTCTCTCTCTCTCTCTCTCTCTCTCTCTCTCTCTCTCTCTCTCCCTTCCTCCCTTCTCTCTCTCTCTCTCTCTCTCTCTCTCTCTCTCTCTCTCTGTCTCTCTCTCTCCCTTCCTCCCTTCTCTCTCTCTCTCTCTCTCTCTCTCTCTCTCTCTCTCTCTCTCTCTCTGTCTCTCTCTCTCCCTTCCTCCCTTCTCTCTCTCTCTCTCTCTCTCTCTCTCTCTCTCTCTCTCTCTCTCTCTCTCTCTCTCTCTCTCTCTCTCCCTTCCTCCCTTCTCTCTCTCTCTCTCTCTCTCTCTCTCTCTCTCTCTCTCTCTCTCTCTCTCTCTCTGTCTCTCTCTCTCCCTTCCTCCCTTCTCTCTCTCTCTCTCTCTCTCTCTCTCTCTCTCTCTCTCTCTCTCTCTCCCTTCCTCCCTTCTCTCTCTCTCTCTCTCTCTATCTCTCTCTCTCTCTCCCTCTCTCTCTCTCTCTCTCTCTCTCGTTCTGTGTGTGTTTCTCTCTCATTCGGAAGCCCCACCCAGTGGTCTGATCAAGATTAATGTGTGTGGAACCTCTCGAAGCGTTCGTGACAGGTTGTGAGCAATCGGGGAGGAGAGGAGGAGGAGAGGGTGAGGGGAAGGCAAGGAGAGGGGAAGAGAAAGGAGGACTGGAAGGGAGGGGAAGGGAAGAGAGGGAAGGAGGAAAGGGGTAGAAGAAGGGAAAAGAGAGAAGTCGAGATGGAAAGGGGAGCAGAGGGAGGAGGATAAGGGAGTGTGGGTAGTTGCAGTGGAAAGGGAATAGGAGAGAAGACAGAGAGGTGAGGTTGTTCCATGGCAGGAGATGGAGAAAGGTAAGGGTATAAAAGTGGGAGGCTGGCGAAGGAGAAGAGGCGGAAGAAGAGATGAAAAGGTAGACGTGAGGAAAAGAGAAAGGGGGAAGAAGATGGCAGGAGGGCGGGTAAGAGTTGAGTGAGCTGGGCGAGGAAAGGAGGGGAAAGGGGGGGGGGGGGCTAATAGCAGGGAGAGAAGGTACAGGGGGGGGGGGGGAAGGAGAGGCTCAATGCAATCATTGTGATGACACGCCTACTGCTTACCCTTGGTGCTGTCCCTGCTGACGTGCCTGCCTGTTATTAGACCCTGCCGACTGGCCTGCTAACTACTAGATTCTGCTTCCTGGCCTACCAACTGCAGTAATAGCTTTTGCTGACGTGCCTGCTAGTTATTAAACCCTGACGGCCTACTAACTAACAGATTCTGTTGACCGGTTTGCTAGTTAATTAGACCCTACTGACCAGCCTGCTAACCGGATTT
>NC_061840.1:24195153-24197653 GCF_019202785.1 Penaeus chinensis
CTCTCTTTCTTTCTCTCTCTCTCTCTCCCTCTCTCTCTCTCTTACTCTCGCTGTATCTATCTTTATACTCATTACATAACAAAACAACGAATTGCCAACTACATTACAGTTTTATTTTACCATATTTACGAAGTGATTTTTGAAATTATGAATATGTGTATAACATATATGAATGTACGAATTGATAATCAAACACTAATCTCTCTCTCTCTCTCTCTCTCTCTCTCTCTCTCTCTCTCTGTATGTGTACCTGTCATTGGTGTAAGCAATTAAAGTCAAATGGAGTAAAATCTACATCTTAATTGAAAATTATGTAATTATGAAAAGAATGAATAAATAAATGATATGAATAACAATCGGAATCATCATTTGCCATTTTTCGTCAAGATTTGTTTTCGCGTCAGCCTTGCGCATCTCGGTTTTATTTGGTCTTATCATTATATTTTCTTTTTACGTCCCTAGATGGCGCGTATTAAATGGCGTTCGAACGTCGACATTTGGCATGGACTTCGGCTTTAAAATGTCGGGCGTTTGACATATTTCGGCATCTAACGCTTCTAGTTATCTATCATTTCTCTTTATTTGTTTTTAATGTTCAGTTTTACGGGGTCTGCATGTCGAGACGCTTGGTTTTATGGAGTTCTTGTGCGTCCATTTTGGATAGGCTTGGTTTCTCGCCGATGCTTTGAACGCGCGCCCGAATGCTGAGAAATATCTTGGGATTTTTAAGTTATTTTTCTTTCCCACTTTCTGTTTATATACCTTTGCTGCTTTTTATTCTATTTTTTTCTAATATTTTTCTTGTGTGCTTTTCCTATTCTTTTTCCTTTTCTTTTCGTTTTTTTTATGTTTTAGATTTTCTTTTTTCTTATATATATATATATATATATATATATATATATATATATATATATATATATATATATATATTTTACATTTCACTTCTAAATCCTATTTCGTTTGTTCTTATCCTATTTTTCCTCAATTTCTCCTCAATTTCTCCTCAATTTCTCCTATTCCTTTCCTATCTTTCTCTTTAATCTTTATTTTGTTCTTTATCTCTTTAATATTTATTTTTTCTCCTATTTTTTCTCTTATGTTTTAATTCTTTAGAAAAGAAAAAAATATTCCCACAAGTGATTGTTTATGATATATCATCTTTTATAACATATATTGATTAAGAATTTCATGACATATGACATTTCGAAATGTTCACATGCGAAACTGTAAAACAAATATAATATGAACAGAAATTAATGAAAAACAAATATGAAAAATATAAACGAAATATGAAATATGAAATTGCATTTGAAACCAACACAAGAAAGTGAGTAACAAGAAATCTTCTAACAACAACAACAATAATAATAATAACAATAATGATAATAATAATAATAATAATAATAATAATAATAATAATAAT
Organism: Penaeus chinensis; assembly: GCF_019202785.1. Classification (NCBI taxonomy): domain Eukaryota; kingdom Metazoa; phylum Arthropoda; class Malacostraca; order Decapoda; family Penaeidae; genus Penaeus; species Penaeus chinensis. The sequence continues at coordinate 24,196,577 of NC_061840.1, forward strand.
AATAATGATAATAATGGTGATTATGATGATAGTAGTAGTGAGGATAATGATAACAATGGTGATGATAAAAAGTATGACAAAAGGAATAATAATAGAAGTAAAATTATAAAAAAAACAACAATGATAATAAAAATAATAGTGGTAATTGTGATAACGAAAACGCTAATAATAATGATAACAATGACGATACCCATAAGGAAAAAAAATTATAATTGCAAGAATGACAATGACAATAGTGATGACAATAATAATAATAATAATAGCAATAATAATAATGATAATAGTAACAATTATGACTAAAGTTATCATAGAAATAACAATAAGGATGAAAACGAACATTTACACACACAGGCACAAGACAGTTCGACCGATAATGAATGAGCTTCTTTCTTGCCAGCACCTACTACGTCATAGCAAGGTGGCAGAGGACGAGGGGGAGAAGCCAAGGAAAAAATACCTTAATGCTCCTTCTATTTAAAGGTGCTTGTGTCATGCTCTCGCGAGTGTCACTTGTGTCAAATGGAAGTGTCGCTGTGCGGGGGAAAGGAGAGGGAGGAAGGGGGTCATAGGGTATGAGGGGGGGGAGGGTAATTACCGTTTATGTGAACTGAGATTGCTATCCTGGTATGTCGGTTAACTGAGCTGTCAAAATCTTATGAACTTTTTCTTCTTCTTCTCCTTAATTTTCTTTTATCCTCTTTGTCTTTCTTACTTTCTTCTTCTACGGGATGTCATCATATTTTCTTTCTTTTCATCTTATTTTCTTTCTATTATACGAACATGTTTACACATTTAGAAACACACAAACAGATAGGTGGAAAGAGAGAGGGAGAGTGAGATAATGAACAACAAGAGAAATAAAAAATAGAATGAAAAGAGCGAGAAAAAGCGTGAGTAGGAGAATAAGGGCGAGAGAGAGAGAGAGAGAGAGAGAGAGAGAGAGAGAGAGAGAGAGAGAGAGAGAGAATAAGAGAGAGAGAGAGCGAGGGGGGGGGGGGAGAGAGAGAGAAAGAATAAGAGAGATACAGAGAGAAAGAAAGAATAAGAGAGAGACAGAGAGATATAAAATGAAAAGAG
>NC_061840.1:24210153-24212653 GCF_019202785.1 Penaeus chinensis
TTTTCTCGTGCTTTTTCTTTCTCTGTGTTTGTCTTGTCTGTCTCTGCTTCTCTCTCTCTCTCTCTCTCTCTCTCTCTCTATCTATCTATCTATCTCTCTCTCAGTCTGTCTGCCTGTCTGTCTACGCATCTATCTTTCTAACTATCTATATATCTATCTCTATCTCTATATATCATCTACTGTATCTATCTATCTCTCTGTCTCTGTCTCTCTCTCTCTCCTTCCCTTCTCCCCTTCTTCCCTTTTCTTATTATACTTCGGTCGTGCAGCATTTCTTGTATCGTCCCTTTTATGATAATTCTTCTTACTCTCGTTTTCCTTGTCCCTCTTTTCGTATTTCGTTTTTTTTTTCTTTTGTTTCACCATTTCCTTTGAATTTCCTTTGAGTCCCCTCTTCCCATTATTTCATTATCGTCGTTATCGGCAATTTCTCTTATTCCATCTTACTCCCTCATCGTGATTGCCCAGATATTCCTCTTCGTTTTCTTCTTTTGTCTCTTCCCCTCTTCCTCTTCTTATTATTGTTATTAGTATTAGTATTTTCAATTTCTCTGTTATGTTTTCCTTATTCTTCTTTATCTTTACCTTACTCCTTTCCGTTTCTTTATCCTTTCACCTTCTTCTCCTTCCCCTTTCTCTTACACCCCCCCCCCCCGCCCTTTCCTTTTACCTCTCCTCTTCTTCTTCCCTTTTCCCACACTCTTACAATTCCTTTTCCTCTCCCTCCTTCCCTTCCTCTTCTTCCCTTTCCTCTTCCTCTTCCCCTTCCACATCCTTTTCCCTTCCTCTTCCACTGCATTTTCCTCTTCCTCCCCCCTTTCCTCTTCTTTACCTTCCTCTTCCCTTTTCTCTGTCTCTTCCTTTTTCTCGTCCTCTTCCCCTTCCTCTTCCCTTTCCCTTTCCTCCTCCCCTTCCTCTTCCTCCCTAACCCCTCTTGAATCGGCTCTCCTGACGAGAGCAAACATTTAACACAGATTAAGCTAATTACACACCAGACCTGCGTTGTGGTGAGAAAAATAGAGAGGCTTAGTGAGAGAGAGGGGAGGGGAGGGAAGAGAGAGAGAAAAAAAATGAGAGAGAGAGAGAGAGAGAGAGAGAGAGAGAGGGTGATGGAGAGCGGGGGGGAGAGAGACAAAGAGAGAGAGACAGATAGACAGTGGGAGGGAGGGAGGAAGAGAGAAGAGAGAGAGACAGATAGACAGACAAAAGGATAGGCAGATGAAAGAGGATATCAGAAATAAGAGAGAAGAAAAGAAAGAGAGGAAAGAAAGAAAAAGACAAAGATAGAAAGAAAGAATTAATCATGGTGCATTATCTATGTTTACAAATATGCGTGTATTTTTATGTTCGTATGTATGTCTGTGCGTTTGTGTGTGCGGTTGTGTCTGTACGTGTGTGTCTGTGTTCGAATGAATGCCATCGTTGTGGGATGAAGAACGGAGATTAGTTATTAGAGAAACGTGCTTTGCTACAGCCTCGGGGGATTTTAAGGGGAGAGCAGGCGAGAGAAAGAGAGAGAGAGAGAGTTTGCGTGTGAGACCTGTTGAGATGAAATTAGGTTATTGTTTTATTTCCTTGTTTTATTTTAATGTTTTTTGTTTTTATATTTCACCTTTTTCTCATCTGCTTTTGACTTTGATTATTCCTTTAGCTCTTATTTTCGTTGGTATCGTTATCACTGTCATTATTATTCTTATCATCATTACTATCACCCTCATTATTGCAGTTGTTGCTGTTATCATTATTATCAATTTTCTCAATATTTTTATCATGATAAGTTTTATCCGTGTCCATTTCACCATTATCAGGAGACAGACAGAGACCGAATAACAGAAAGAAGACAGAGAGAGAAAAAAGTGAAAAAGGTAGGTAGAGAAGATAATAAAATTGAGGTAGAAAGAAAGCCGTTACAAGAAGAGGAGGGTGAAATTGAAAGACAGAGAGGGGAGATAAGAGAAAGAGAATACAGAGGGAGAAAAATGTCAAAGCAAATAGATTGCACGGATAGATACAGTACTCCCACCACCCACTGTCACTTCCGCTTCTACTAATAACAGCAAAATGCGCCCCATCTGAGCAAGTCATTAAACTAAAGAGAAGATGAAGCCACGAACATCAAACTCCTTGAGAAAATTTTTATAAGACCACCTGAGTCTCTGGAATTCCCTCACTTCGTCAGATGCTGTGTTCTGCGGGATGGGATGAGAGATGAGAGATTTATCTGTGGAGGGAGGGAAGGAAGGGTAGGGTGGGAGGAAGGGAGGGATGAAAGGAGGTAGGGAGGGTGGGTGGGAGGAAGGGAGGGAAAGAGGGGGGAAATAAGGTAGGGATGGAAGAAAGGAGGGAGGGAAGGAGAGAGATAGGAAGGAAGGGAAAGAGGAAGATGAGAAAGAAGACAGGGAGACTGCAAATCGGAGTCGGGGGAGAAGGAGTAGAGCGAGGATGGAGGTATGAGTGTGAGGAGGAGGAGAAGCGAGAGAGAGAGGCAGGCGAGAAAGTA
>NC_061840.1:24227653-24232653 GCF_019202785.1 Penaeus chinensis
TTTTTTGTCTCTTCTTTCTACTTTATCGTTCATTATTATTGTTATTAACATTATTATCATCAGTATCAGTATCATTATTATTATTACTATTATTATTTTTATTTTTATTATTATATTTATTTATTCATTTATTCGTTCCCTTCTTCCTCTTCCTGCATTTTCCTCTTCTTTCCTCACCTTTATCCCCACATTACTTTCCTGTTTAATATTCCTACTTTAAAACGCTCATAAGAATCTTTAGCGTTATTTATTCTTCTGTTTAATCTGAATTCCGCATATTTTTGTTTCGCATTTTCATGACAGTTTAACAAATAACAATTAAATTTAAGAAGCGTTGACTTTGCATGTTAACTTCACAAGCGTGTGTTAGAAAAATCGTTGTATTATTTTATATAATTTGATATTAGGAACGTATGACATTCTGTACTTTATTTGTGTTAAGTGATTAGGCTAAACTGACAGAACATATGATTTATAAATTGCGTACGAGCATGTGTGTGTATGTGTGTGTGTGTGTGTGTGTGTGTGTGTGTGTGTGTGTGTGTGTGTGTGTGTGTGTGTTTATGTGCTTCTTTATGTACTTTTTATTTTTATGTGTGTGTGTGTGTGTGTGTAGAGATATATATATATATATATATATATATATATATATATATATATATATATATATATATATATATATATATATATAAATATATATGTATATATGTATATATATATATATATATATATAAATATATATATATATATATATATATATATATATATATATATATATATATGTATATATATATATATATATATATATATATATATATATATATATATAATGTACACAGTTTTCCTTCTTTTTGTACAGTATAGAACTCTAAATCGAATCTAAACTAAATTAATTGGATTTTAATGTGATTAGCTTTGACGGTGAATTAGACGAAGGATAATTACGTCTTTCCTTTTTTTAAATTGCTATTTGAATTTTAAACCTTTACTCGTTCGATAATTCTTGGTCTCTTTATATACATATCTATTTATCTATCTATCTCCGTTGCTTCTCTTTTCCCGTCTTTCCACCGCTTTATATCTGGTTATATTCATCAGTATGTCTGTCTATTATCTTACTTGTCTGTCTGTCTCTCTATCACTCTATCTATTTGTCTGTCTATCCATTACCTATCCATTTATTCACCCATCTGTCTATCTATCTATTTATCGACTTATTTATCTACCTATTAGTGTATCAATCAGTCAATCTGTCTACCTCCCCATTTATCTATCCGCTTGTCTACCTATCTATTTGTCTGTCTATCACCTATCGACATATCCCTGTCTGTTTATCTACACCTCTCTGTCTTTCTGCCTATAGAGAGAGAGAAAGAGAGAGATGAGAGAGAAAGAAAGAAAGAGAGAGAGAGAGAGAAAGCGAGAGAAAAAAGAAAGAAAGAAAGAGAAAGAGAGAAAAAAAAAGAGGGAGAGAGAGAATTAAAAAAAAAAATCTCCCTCTCAGTTGAAGGTTTGCCATGGATATTGAGTGGGCAAGAGGGCAGGAGGGGGGGGGGGGGGGGGGGGGGGTGCGGCAAAGGCATTAAATCAAACACTTAATTTTTACTTCACCTTTATGGGTGAGTGAGCGTGCCAAGTCTCCAAAACCAACTTTGAATTATTAACAGAGTCATGATATGCTTTTAACATCTGTTCCTTTATATTTATATTTATGTTTATTAGTTTGTTTATTTTTATATATCCTTATTTATTTGTTTAGATTTTATTATTATTTCTTCGTCGTACGCCCGGTCTATTACTTTCTTCTCTTATCTACCTATTTTCCTCGTCTTCCTATTTCATTTTTCGTTATATTTGTTTCCCTTTTTACCTTGCCTTAAATTAGTTTTCTCTTTTCATCTCTTCTCCTTCCTATCTTATCAAAGTATGGAATTTTCTTTATCCAATTCTTCCTCTGTTGTCTATTCTACCTTCCTATTTACCCATTCTTTATTTATTTGGTTTCTCTTTTCATAATTTCTCTCTCTTGTTCTTCCCTTCCTCATAACTATTCTTTCTTTCATTTTGTTGTGCTTCTTCATATATTTCTTGTCTCCTTTTTATTTATTTCTCTCTCATTTCTTCCATTTCTTTTTGTTTTCCCCTTTTACTTCTATTCCCTTCTTTCTTGCCTCCCTTTTCTACACTCCTTCGTATTCCTGAATTTAATTCTTCTCTTACCCTTCTTACTTTGAGTCAAAGAAAGAATATAATATTTTCCTCATGGCCATCTTCTGTCTCTGTTTCCACCTGTTTTCTTGAATTCTTTCGTCCCCTAAACTCATTTCTTCTTCAATCGATCATCTCTCTCTCTCTCTCTCTCTCTATCTATCTATCTATCTGTCTGTCTATCTATCTATCTATTTATCAGTCTATCTATCTATCTCTCGTCGTCCTTCATGATACATTCCCCAAAATCCTTTCCATTAACCTACCTCCCCTTTCGAAATAATTCTTAGGTCTCTTTTATTTCCTAAATGATTATTCTACTCTCCTCTACCCTTCAAGATGTATTTTTTTCCTCTTTTTGCATCTCTTTTATTTATTACTTTCTTATATTTTTGGTATATATATAATTTTTTTGTTTCTCTCCTTTAACAGGTCAACTTTTTTTTCTCTCTCTCTCTCTTTTTTCCCTTCTAATATATTCTTCACACAATTTTCCCATCTACCTATCACTTTTTCCCATGTATTCCTTCGTCTTGTTAAATACATCTTCTCTCCGTTCTTCCCCTTCTTCTTCGTACTTGCCAAGACCTTCCTTTCATCTTCCTTTTCTCCTTTCTTTCTTTCTCACTTCCCATCTTTACCCCCTATTTCCCTCCTTCATCACTTCTCCTATCGGTCATCAATTTTCCTCTCTCTCTCATCTTACGATCCTAATTTTGAATATACTCAATATCTTCTCCTCCGTTATCCTATCTCCTTATTTTCTGGTACATACCTTAGCTCCTCCTTCATCTCCTTAAATTCATCTTCTCCTATCCTCTGTTTCTTTTCTTTCTTCTCCTCTCTTTTATTCTCCTCCTCATGCTTCTCCTCTCCTCTTCTCTTTTCTCTTCCCCTTCTCTTTCTTCTCCACTTCTTTCTTCCACTTTTCTTTATTCTCCTCTCTTCTCCTCTCCTTATCTCTCTCTTCCCATTCCCTTCTTTCTCTTCTCCTTTCCTCTCATCCCTTTCTCTTTCTTCTCCCCTCTTCTCTTCTCTTTCTCTTTCTTCTCTTCTGCTCTCCATTTTCTTTTCCTCTCCCCTCTTCCCCTTCTTTTTCTTCTCTCCTCTCTTCCCCATCTTATTTCCCTCCCCCTCTTCCCCTTCCCTTTCTTCTCCTCTCTCCTCTTCCTTTTCTTTTATCTTCTCCTCTTTCGTCTCTCCTCTGCTCTCCCTCTTTTTCTTCTCCTTTCCTCTCCTCCCCTTCCTCCTTCACGCCACTCCTTCCCCGCGATGCTTCAACCTTATTCTTGGTCTTCGAGTTCCCCGAGAAGACACGCTTTTCCTTTTTTTTCTTTTTTTTTTCTTTTTTTTTTTTTTTCTTTTTTTTTAAGGTGGTGTTGGTCTTTGAAATTTTGTCGTCTGTTTTTTTTCTTCTTTACTTTTTTTTTAGTTTGTTCCTTTTCTTCTTCTTTTTGTGGGTGTTCTGTTGCTTTCTATCTATTGTTGTTTGTTGTTGAAGCGTTTCAGCAATTAATTGTCTTTTCCTTTGTCTACTCTGCTCTTGTATCTTTATATTTTCTTTTAAGTCTGTACTCTCTCTCTCTCTCTCTCTCTCTCTCTCTCTCTCTCTCTCTCTCTCTCTCTCTATATATATATATATATATATATATATATATATATATATATATATATATATATTTGTATATATACATACATATATGTATATATACATATATATATATATATATATATATATATATATATATATATATTTGTATATATACATACATATATGTATATATATATATATATATATATATATATATATATATATATATATATATATATATATGTATCTCTTCTCTCTTCCTTCTCCCCGATTTTTCCTCCATCTCCCCTCTCCCAAACACTACCCTAAGCTGGAAACTTTAAACCAAAACTTAGAACTGAAACTTATGACTGAAACCTGGAGCCCCACAATTCCCGGAAAGCTCCTTGACAGCCTTTGATAGCATTTAAGAGAGGTTTAGGCAAGAGTCATAATTCGAGGGAATAGTGTGTTTGCAAAGTTTGCATTAAATTGTATTTATAGTCACTTATTTTTATACTTGTCTTTTGTATTTAATTATTTACTTATTTATTTGAGGGAATAGTGTGTTTGCAAAGTTTGCATGAAACTATATTTATAGTTACTTATTTTCATAATTATCTTTTGTATTTATATATTCAATTGTTTATTTATTTGAGGGAAAAGTGTTTGTTTAGTGTGTCTATTTATTCTTATATTTATATTCTGTATCTATATTTTTATTTATCCATTTGTTTGATTTATTTTATTTCTAAATGTGCTAAGAAGTTTGATTGCCAGTTGTACCTTTTGTCTGTTTTATCTTTTTTTCTTCATAAATGATGAAGATGGATATGGACAAGATATTGTTTACTTTATTGGTTATAGAAAATATGTTATGGTTATGACTGTTCTTATGACTGTGATTTAATCACTTACGGAATATCAATAATTACACTGACGTAGTATTTGTAATAGATATTTGTTATCAACACTATCATATAATCCGTTCTTTCACGTTTTTTTTTTCTCCCCCCCCCCCCTCTCTCTATCTCTCTCTCTCTCTCTCTCTCTCTCTCTCTCTCTCTCTCTCTCTCTCTCTCTCTCCTCTCTCTCTCTCTCTCTCTCTCTCTTTCTCTTGTCCTCCCTCCTCTACCTCTCTCTTTTCTCTCTCTCTCTCTCTCTCTCTCTCTCTCTCTCTCTCTCTCTCTCTCTCTCTCTCTCTCTCTCTCTCTCCCTCTCT
>NC_061840.1:24250153-24257653 GCF_019202785.1 Penaeus chinensis
TTACTCTTATCTATTTTATATCAATTTATTTTTATATTCATTTATTAATTTATTTCCATTTAATTGTTCTCTCTCTCTCTCTCTCTCTCTCTCTCTCTCTCTCTCTCTCTCTATATATATATATATATATATATATATATATATAACTCTATGATATAGTTCTTAACTTATATCATTTCCTCTTGATTGTCATTATTTACATATTTCTTCATTCTTTATACTTACCAACATTATTGTATATCACTTCGCACTTCTTTATTATGATATTTTTTTTTTTTTTTTTGTTTTTTTCGTAATCAAACATGTATGTGATTTAATGAGCTCTTTGTTTAAATCAAATTCAAAAAGACGAAACATGCAAATGATATATAACAGGTGCTTCTCCCACCTGTCTCTGTTTGCATATTTTATTGTTTGGTTGAGGGATGTGTGAGAATCTTCTCATATGTATATATATATATATATATATATATATATATATATATATATATATATATATATATATATATATATATATATATATATATATATATATATATATATATATATATATATATATGTATATATATATGTATATTATGTAATTTATGTCTTTCTCATTATTCCTCGTTTATTATTGTAAGTGCGTGCTATGTTTGTCAATTGTTGTTCTATTCCTTGATCTATTTCTTTATTTCTCTTTCCTTTTCTCTTTTTCTTTATCTCTGTATCTCTCTCTCTCTCTCTCTCTCTCTCTCTCTCTCTCTTTATCTCTCTCTTTTCTCTCTCTCTCTCTCTCTCTCTCTCTCTCTCTCTCTCTCTCTCTCTCTCTCTCTCTTTCTCTCTCTCTCTCTTTCTCTCTCTCTCTCTCTCTCTCTCTCTCTCTCTTTATCTCTCTCTTTTCTCTCTCTCTCTCTCTCTCCTCTCTCTCTCTCTCTCTCTCTCTCTCTCTCTCTCTTTCTCTCTCTCTCTCTTTCTCTCTCTCTCTCTCTCTCTCTCTCTCTCTCTCTCTCTCTCTCTCTCTCTCTCTCTCTCTCTCTCTCTCCCTCTCTCTCTCTCCCCCGCACCTCTTCCCTCCTACAACTTGTTGCTCCTCAAGAGACAAATTCTCCTTCAGGAAGAACGAACACAAAAAAAGAAAAAGGAAGAAGCAAACTTTTGAAACTTGCGGCTTCGTTTCGACGGGCAAAATAAGAGACAAAAAAAAAGAATCTCCAGAAACAGATATACAAGAAAGAAAAGAAAATAAGACAGAGAGAGAGAGAGGGGGGGGGGGGGGGGAAGGGAGGGAGACAGAAAGAGAGAGAAGGAAAGAAAGAGAAATGTATTTTTGCTTCCTTACAAGTTAACAATGAAATTCGGATGAGAAAAGAAAGGCCGACATTTGCCTCTGATTCATTTCTGGTGAATTTGTTTTTATCTTTCTTTTACTTTGTTTTTCTTCCTTCCTGTTTTTTTTATTTGGGAATGGGAATGAGAGGGTCATGATGAGCTCTGAATTTTTTTCGCGAGTGCTAGGTTATTCTGTTTTGTCTCAGGATTGTTAGCAGATCTCTCGCTCTCCATATTTTTCTCTATCTCTCTCTCCCCCTCTCTCTCTCTCTCTCTCTCTCTCTCTCTCTCTCTCTCTCTCTCTCTCTCTCTCTCTCTCTCTCTCTCTCTCTCTCTCTCCCTCTCTCTAATTACATACATATTGAAAGACAGACGGGTAGATTCATCAACAAACATAGATTTGTGAGTTCGAGCGTGCATGTATATGAAAGTTTGTTTCCTATTCCTATTTAAAACCAAAACAAGAGCCTATCATCTCCTTATTTTATCTTCGCCTCTGAAAAATAATGTCCCACAGTACTGAGAACATCGATGGAAAAACCGTGTTGTTATATGAACCGTGAAGTTCTACGTTTTTTTTTTTTTTTTCTTCAGTCTGTGTATTCTCATAGAAAACGGGGAATGAGGAAGTTTTTCCGTTATTGAATTGAATTATGAACGATAACAATAATCTGCCTTTGGTATTAGTTGTGTTTATAGCCATTATCTTTTTTTTATTATTGTATTTGTTGATTCTTATATTTAAGGTATCTATATTAATCTTGTTGTTACCTTTGCAGTTCATATATAAGACTGTATGTTGACAAAGTTATGCATACATACAAAAATACGTTCATACATACATGTGTGTGTGTTTGTGTGTCTGTGTGTCTGTGTGTGTTTCTGCATGTATGCGTGCCTGTGTGTGTTAGTGTGTGTGTGTTGAAGATAACCTTTCCTCCTCCTATATTTTGAAAAAACGTCGACGGTCTGCATTGCTTTCCTATATTTTCTCGATGATTTTCTGAAGAAGAGGCAGGAAATCACTCATAAAATCCGCGATAAAGAGTATCGTCGGTTGAAGAAGGAGGAAAATAGAGGAACAAGTGAAAGGAAGAGAGAGAGGGAGAGGGGGAGCAGACAGACGGTGAGACAAGCATAGAGAGAAGGAAGGATGGAGAGATAAAAGAACGAAAGATACGGATACGGAAAGTGGTAAAGGTAAAGTTGGAGAGAGATGTAAGTTAAGCAGCAAGGGGGAGATAGAATATTAACAAAAAGTTATCAGTTTTTCATCATTCGTGATAAAAAGGTAGTAGATAATAATAATTTAAAAATATATATTAAAAAGTAGTTAAACAGATTGAGTAATAAGTAGTCAGAAAAAAATGAAAGGGAAGACAGCCAGAACCATTTTTAAAAACGAATGAAATTCATAATGAAAAAAGGTAAAGATAAGTATAATAAAACAGCGAATTATTAAGTAATCAGAAAAAAGAAGAAAAAGGAAAAGAAAGACAGCCGATCATGTCTCTATCTCATGCTTGAAGACAAATAAAATTCGTGATAAAAATGGGTATAGAATTTATATATATATATATATATATATATATATATATATATATATATATATATATATATATATATATGAGTAAATAAAAAGTGATAAAAAAAACAAATGAAAAGAAAAAGGAAAATAAATACTGCCGATTATGTCTCGATGCCATGCTTGAAGACGACTAAAATTCGTGACAAATGCCTCCGCCGGTTTTATTACAACCATAAATCCCGGAGAAGAGGAGGAAACAGTGTTAATGGTGTGTTGGAATGGAAAGCGAAAGGAAGAAGGGAAGAAGAAGAAGGAGGAATTGGAAGAGGGGGAGAAGGAGGAGGAGGAAGAGGAGGAGGAGGAGGAGGTGGAATAGGAGGAGGAGGAGAAGGTGGAAGAGGAGGAAGAGTAGGAAGAGGTGGAAGAAAAGGAAGAGAAGTAGGATCTGGAAGAGGAAGAGGAGGAAAAGGTGGAGGAGGGGGACACGGAGAAGGGAAAAGAGAGGTATGGGGAATAATGATTAAGATTTAGAGAGGAGGACAGGAAAAAAAAAAGGAGAAGGAGGGGAAGAGAATAATGTATAATGCAGAGGAGTAAGAGGGGAAGGAAAGGAAGAAAGAGAGAATATTAGACGCGGTAAGGAGAGGAGAGAATGTGGCGGATATAAAACAAAAAAGAAAAAAAAGGAAGAGAAAGGAAAAACTACTAGAAAAGATGAAAGAGGGAAGGAGGTAAATAAGAGAAAATGATGATTAGGAATAGGACAAAGGAGAGAGAAGAGATGTAGCAAACAGAGGGTAATATGAAAGGACGAAAGAGAGAGGGAGAAAAAAAGTTAATGGCATCCTAGCGTTTTTTATTTTTTATTTATTTTTTTTTTTCTCTCTCTCTTTTTCCCTTTTTCTTAAGAGAACCCGTCGCCAACTTGTTAAACCTTCCCTATCAAAGATTTTAAAGTCGGGAGGTCGATCGACAGTTTCCCAATATCGTAAGAGGTTAAATTGTTTTAAAATTCAAACACGCACACGCAAAGCACACACATACGCACACTCACACACACACACACACACACACACACATGTGTGTATGCGTGTGTGTATGCATATATACACACACATTATACTAATGCTTGGGTTTATGCATATATACACATACGAAAAATAGAATAAAATATCGCGATCATTTCTTCAAAGTGCTTCATTAAACTAAATATCATATTTGCTATTTTCAATTAGAATGTCCAGAAGCGATTAAACAAAGGTAGTGTGTGAGTTTGCTTGTCTATGCAGATAAATTGTTAGAGGAATAGGAAGAGAAACAGACAAACGCAGACAGACAGAAGGTGGATGGAGAGAGAGAGAGAGAGAGAGAGAGAGAGAGAGAGAGAGAGAGAGAGAGAGAGAGAGAGAGAGAGAGAGAGAGAGAGGGGGGGGGGGAGGGAGAGAGATAGAGAGAGAGAGAGAGAGAGAGAGAGAGAGAGAGAGAGAGAGGGGGGGGGGGGAGGGAGAGAGAGAGAGAGAGAGAGAGAGAGAGAGAGAGAGAGAGAGAGAGAGAGAGAGAGAGAGAGAAAGCGAGAGACAGACAGCCCGACAAACAGACAAACAGACAGAGACAGAGAGACAGACAAGCAGATATCTAGAAATAAAGACATTGAAAGAACCAAACAAACAGATAGACAGATACACACACATACAAACAAGCAACGAGATAGATATAGAGAAAACAAAAACAAATACAACGAAAGTTGGATATTCCTCTCCCTCTGTCTCCGACGCCCCCCCCCCCCCCTATGAAATAAGCTAGAATTCCAACATTATTCATAGTGGGTAATTAATCATTTTTCCGCCAAATTACATATCCCTTTTGTATGTATTATTATCCACGTCTGTGTACTGTGCATGAAAAATACCAGCAGTGAGAATTATTATTATTTTATTTTTTATTATTATTATTTTTTGTTTTGTTTTGTTTTTTACTTTGCTGTGAATCTTGTTTCCTGTGAATTTAGTGGCAATGGTATCCATTTCATAAAGATTTCTAAAATAAATAGTAATAATAATTTATCGGCATAATTTATGGAAACCAACTATTGTGCTTTGTTTTGAGTGTTAATTATTTTCCTGTTGTCTGTGAAGGTTAGGGCCGAGATACTTTTTCGTGTTTTCTCTATTAATTACAAATTTCAGAGTGACCCTCACCCCTAAGGCTTAATACTTTAAAAACTATATAATTAAGAGGGTCAAATATTCCATTTTCTCTTTCCCTCCTCTCTCTATCTATCTATCTATCTATTTATCTCTATCTCTCTCACTCTCTCACCTTTTCTCTCATACACACACATACACACACACACACTTTGACTCTCACTCACTTTGCATATTGATGAATCCCATTACACACACAGCGACTCCATTAGATACGGTAGACAAAAAACAAGTTCCTGCAAAGATAAAATAAGTCAATGATACCATTACTGGCTTAAAAAGAAAAAAAAATCGAAGAAAGCGTAGTAATTCGCATTAACTTTCTCAGATCGGTTATCGACTCGTTAATAACAACCTTAAAGTTTGGTTCGGTTAAATTCGTTAGTGAGGTCTGCCATTCCAAATCAAGTTTCGTCTACTAAAGGTCTCTTTTATAAAGGAAAAGGGTAGGGGAGGAAGAGAGAGAGGGGGAAGGGAGTTAGGGAGGAGAGAGAGGAGAGAGAGAGAGAGAGAGAGAGAGAGAGAGAGAGAGAGAGAGAGAGAGAGAGAGAGAGAGTATGAATGCGTATGAATGACAGACAGACAGACAGACAGACAGACAGACAGACAGAGGAAGGTCTGGAGTAGAAAAGGATACATAAAGAGAGAGAAAGAGAAATATTAAGGATGGGAGGACGAAATATGTAAAGAGAGACAGAGACACAGAGACAGAGAGAGATGAAAGAAGAGAGAGAAAAGGTGAGAGACCGCAAACAAAGAAACAGAAAACATGAATAGAGAAAGAAAAAAAGAGTTAGGCATTATCACACAGCCACGCGTTACCACTAGTGTCCCTCGAGACCCATGACAAAGACACTGTATCATCCTTCTGAAATGTCTTTATGTCTTCCCCCCACCACACTCCCCTCTCGTACGTCTCCCTTACCCCCCACCTCTCCACGAAACAACCTCTTTTATAGGGAAGTTTCAAGGAGAATTTTACCTTTTGGAATATATTAAAAGAAAGGAAATAGAAAGCATCATATTCTTTTCTCTCTCGTGACTACCGAGAATTCTCGCTCGGGGCTGCTTTAAAGACCATTTCAAATTAACTCGTTGTTTGAGGAGAGACTTCGGTGTCGTGTTTCCCCCCGCGCGTTTTAATCGTGTGGGACTCGCAGTATAGTGTGTAAATTGTGTGTGATGCGGAATGTGTAAAATGAGAGGACTGTGCAGAAGGTTTGTCTTGCTGGTGGTGGTTAGATTACAAAACTTATGGTTCATTTTTTTCTTTCCTTTTTTCTCTATCTATTTCTATGATTTCATGGTGATTATTCGTTTTTGTTGTCGTAGCAGCGGTACTCTTAGGCGTTAGATAAGCATTATCTATAAGAGAAAAACTCTCCTCTCTCTCTCTCTCTCTCTCTCTGCGTCTCTCTCTCTCTTCCTCTCTCTCTGTCTCTCTGTCTCTCTGTCTCTCTGTCTCTCTCTCTCTCTCTCTCTCTCTCTCTCTCTCTCTCTCTCTCTCTCTCTCTCTCTCTCTCTCTCTCTCTCTCTCTCTCTCTCTCTCTCTCTCTCTCTCTCTCTCTCTCTCTCTCTCTCTCTCTCTCTCTCTCTCTGTCTCTCTCTCTCTCTCTCTGCGTCTCTCTCTCTCTCTCTCTCTCTCTCTCTCTCTCTCTCTCTCTCTCTCTCTCTCTCTGTCTCTCTCTCTCTCTCTCTCTGTCTCTCTCTCTCTCTCTCTCTCTCTCTCTCTCTCTCTCTCTCTCTCTCTCTCTCTCTCTCTCTCTCTCTCTCTCTCTCTCTCTCTCTCTCTCTCTCTCTCCCTCTCTCTCTTTTTCTTTCTTTTTTCTCAGGTGTAAGAGCTTGATATACAGATATTACAGACAGTTTACTACAAAAGCAAAACACTGAGTCATGTGGTAAACATTATTAATGGTAAAACAGAAATAATGATAATAGTAGTAAGGACATTGATAACACCATTAATATCAATGATGATAATGATGATGATGGATAATAATAATAATAATAGTAATGATAATGATAATGATAGAACTGCAACAGCATCAACAATGACATTTTATAATACGATTTTATAATTTAAGATAGCAATAATGGACAAAAAGTTAAGTACATATATATATATATATATATATATATATATATATATATATATATATATATATACATATATATATATATATATATATATATATATATATACCTATGTATATACCTAATCTGCTTACTTAATAATAGCCTCGTTACGTAAGAGCTACAAACAGCAAATAGATCGGGTTATGATTATGTTTTTTTTTCATATAAAAGAGTACGAGCTTATACATTCTGGAGAACTTTTTGAATCGCCGAATACCTTTGCTTTAGTAACTATTTTTCTTCTTCTTCTTCTTCTTAGGCGTTAATTTAACTCCATTTTGTTTACTTTCAATTTCTCACATTGCAATGGTTTTCTCGTAA
>NC_061840.1:24270153-24277653 GCF_019202785.1 Penaeus chinensis
TCATTTTGTGAGAAGAGTAAGTTTGGTCAGATATGATTTCACTAGTTTTTTTTTGTTTTTCCCATATCTACATAAATATTTTTAGCAAATGGGTAGTCTCTTTTTTATTTAAAGAGCAGCTACACACACACATTCCCACACACACTCACACACGCACGCACACACACACACAAATACATACACACACACACATTCATGTACACATGAGTATCTCATACCCATTACCTCGCCTTGAAAATGTGTTTGTGCTCTTCCTTTGACCGAAGTTCCCCCAGATATCTCTGGAAGTTTCTCGAAGTCTTTTTTCGAAGTCCCCCCCCCTCCCCCGCCGTAGGATGGGGGTCCCGGGCAGCTGACAATGGCAAAGGCCCCGGATGTGGTGGAGTCTCCTGGGATGACTTTGCATGTTTTGTCGAGAGCGACTCAATTTTCTTTTTTCAATTTAAAAATCTTTATCTATAATAAAATAATCAGAATAATAACAGCTCTTTAAAAACAAGGCTTTTCATATCTCCCCCATCTTCTTAATATTTATTTACCTTATTTGTACATGTTGTTTTTTTTTTATCTACTAGAGAGAACCGCCCTTATTTTCCCTCCCAGGCTGGCTTTTGGATCCTCACAGCTCAGGATCCGCGTACTGCATGTTGCGCTGCCAAAGTTGCTGTATATAATCAAGACATTTCTTTAAGGCTGTTTTGGTTGGCGTTGGTTCGTAGTCGCTGTCTCGGGGTTCTATGGGAAGGAATTGCCCTTATCAGCTGAAGATAATAAGCATTTTGATGTGTGTGTATGTATATATATGCGAGTATATATGTACCAAGCCTGGGCTCTGCTCGTGGCGATGTTGTTAGTGTTGGCGTGTTTACGGCGTTCCTTTTTTTCGGTTGTTTTTATTTCGCTGCCATCTTATTCTCTCTTTTTGTTCTCTCTCTTTCTATCTATCGATCTATCTATCTATCTATATATCTATCTCTCTATCTCTACCTTTCTCTTCCGTGTTTCTCTCTTTCCTTGTCCTGTTTTCTTCCCCTCTCTCCTTCTACTTCTCTTCTTTTTACTTCTTACTTCTTCTCCATTCTCTCTCATTTTTCCCTGTCTCCATCTTCCTTCTCTTTTCATCTCACCCACTCTCATTCTCTTTCCCTATCTCTTCTTCTTTCCTTCCCTATTTCTTCTTCCTCCCTTCTCACTCTTCCTCTCTCTCTCGCTCTTGCTCTCTCCCTCTCCCCCTCCGCCTCTCTCTCTCTCTCTCTCTCTCTCTCTCTCTCTCTCTCTCTCTCTCTCTCTCTCTCTCTCTCTCTCTCTCTCTCTCTCTCTCTCTTCTCTCTTCTCTCATATTTCTCTCTATCTCTGACTTTCGCAACGAAGACGAAACGCAAGCCCATCCGTCCGCTCGACCAAACATAGCTTATCTTAAACTGCTTCTGTGCTATTGTGAAAGGGACACACAAGCCTTATTTGCCGTCCGGCGTAACGAGCTAAGCCAGCGTGTGTTGTTTTGCAACCTTCCTCTTGCAAAGCCTAGCGTTACACACACACACACATGACTGTCATAGGTCGCTCTTAATCTTGGTGTTCCATGCTGGTTTTAAATTTGATTTTTATTGTTATTCCTTTTTTTAGTGAGTGGTGTGATTGTAATTATGATAATCATAGTTGATTACTGTTGTCATTGCTATCGTTATTTTCATTTGGTTTAGTGTTTCTGTTATTGTTATCATCATTGTTTATCTTATTGACTTTCAGTTATTGTCATTTATTCATTATGGCCTTATCATCATTCGTAATTTGTTGATATCACCATTACTGTTTTAATTTACTACTAAAATAGTTTTTATCAGTAAATTTTTCTGTTACTATCATTATTATTACCATTATCATTTTACCTATGATCTTCCTCTTCCTTATAATCCACCCTCTCACTATCATTATCATTATAATTTTCATTATCATCATTATTATCATCATTGTCATTATCTTCATCACCATATTTGACATCATCATATGTTTCTTACCCGTATTCTTTCCTTTGCCCTCTCTCTCTCTCTCTCTCTCTCTCTCTCTCTCTCTCTCTCTCTCTCTCTCTCTCTCTCTCTCTCTCTCTCTCTCTCTTTCTCTATCTGTCTATCTATATATCTACCTATCTATCTATCTATCTATCTCTCTCTCTCTCTCTCTCTCTCTCTCTCTCTCTCTCTCTCTCTCTCTCTCTCTCTCTCTCTCTCTCTCTCTCTTTCTTTCTCTCTATCTCTCCTCTATCTCACTCTCTCGCTCTTCTTCTCGATCTCTTCTTCCTTCCCTCCCACACTTCCTTCCACTCTCTCTCTCTCTCTCTCTCTCTCTCTCTCTCTCTCTCTCTCTCTCTCTCTCTCTCTCTCTCTCTCTCTCTCTCTCTCTCTCTCTCTCTCTCTTCTTTTCCACTCTCTCTATTATCAGTTTTCCTTCACACCTCCTCTTTCCATACTCGTTAATCCAGATATTTATTTGTTTTGATTTTCTGTTATCTTCATATCTTCCATATTTAGTTATTTGTTTGTTTATTTATTTCACTTCAAAGATCTTACAAACCATTTCGTTCATCCATCAATCATACTAGCAATATAATGTTCAATTTGTTCATAACACCGTTCAAGTCAGCTATAAGCTAGACAATATTCCATAGCGTATACTTAACGTGATGTTAAATAATTTAACATCACGTCATGCTTTTGAATTCCGAACAGAGAGAAGGGAAAAGAATCGATAAATACACAAATAAGAAAATAAGAAAAAAAGTACTTGTTACATACCCAACCAAGTAGTCATTATTCTGATAGACATTAGATAATTATCCTCAATAAATTGGTAGATTATGATAAATGTATAATCTTGTGGAGAAGCAAATAAACTGTCCTGTACCAATGTATAATCAAACAGTAGAATTCTTAAAAATGCATTAACTTATTTTCATTGATTATGCTAAATGCTTCACTGATGCTGTATTTTGAATTTTACTCAACATTAAGGTTAAATTCTTAAGTATCTAAAGGTATATTAAGATTAAATTGTTAATCGTAAAGTTAATCGTAAGATGTAAATACTAAACATGTAATTTTGTTGCAAAGTAGCAATATTGCATGTGCATACCGCCATTATGCTGTTTGAAGTATTGCTAATAACAAAATTAGATTTATTCATATTATAGTATTAAGTACATCCATCTTCACTCTTATAGGACAAAATTTGCATATCGTTGATGAGTTTCTTCAGTTGTCATTCTGAACTCATGCCGTATACAGAAAGAAATAATCATTTATTAGTAAATGGATAATCAATCAAACAAAGAAATATTCATGTACTAAAGATATATCTTCCTTCCCCCTCCCCTTCTATTCCCTCATCCGTCTCTTCCCCCGTTCCTTCTTTTCCCTTACCTTCATCCCTCACTTCCCTCCACCTCTTCCCACCTCCCTCTCTGTCTTTTTTTTTCCATTCCCCTCTCCTCTTTTGTCCTTTTCTCTTTCCACCTCCTGCCCGTACCACTTTTTCTTCCATTAAACAAAATCCTTTTTTTTTTTTCTTATTTCCTCTCTTCATCCCTCTCCCCTCTCCTCTTCTCTCCTCCGTCTCCTCTACTCTTCTTCCGCTCCTCTTTCTGAACTTCTTCCATCCTCCCTTTCTTTTACCCTCCTCTTCCCCCTCCTTCTCCCGTCTCCTCCACCACTACTCTCCTTCCTCTTCCCACCCTTCCTACCTCCCTTTCCATTACTCTTCTCCCCCTCCCTTTCCCTACTCTAAATCTCATCTGCCCTCCCTTCTTATTCCCTTCTCCCTCCCCTCCATCCATCCCTCTCTCTCCCCCCCTCCTCTCTCCATTTTACCCCTCCCTATTCTACTCCCTCCCTCCCCTCCCCTCTTCTCTCCATCCTACCCTCCCCACCCTCATCCCACCCTCTCCTCCCCTCTTCCCTCATCCTCCACCCCCATCCTCCCTCCCCCCACTCTCTCCTCCCCTCTTCCCTCATCCTCCACCCCCATCCTCCCTCCCCCATCCTCTCCACCCACATCCTCCTCCCACTACCCCGTCCAGACTCCGCCATGTACGCTCACTATGTATTTGGCACGATGGACCAGGACGGGTCAGGCACCATCACCTTCGGAGACTTTATCATGGGCCTCTCCGTGCTGCTGAAGGGGACGCTGCAGGAAAGAGTCAACTGGATCTTCAAGTAAGTGTGCCGACGTTGATGGTAATTAGGTTGGTAAGGGTAGTGAGGTAATGTCATTGATAATGAGTGTGATAATGATAACGGTAGTTGTAGTAGTAGTAATGATAAAGACGATGGTAATGATGATACTAATGATAATGATGATGATGATGGTAATAGTGAAAGTGATAATAATAATAATGATGATAATAGTAAAGATGATAGTAATATTAATGATTGTCAGTACTTATGAATATGATGTGGATGATAATAACGTCACCTACTGTCCATATTGATAATGGAGATTATAATACTACCACTCCAGTTAATGATAATGATATTAACGTTTATATTAACAACGATGAAAATAATGCATATCAGTCTTCGTAGGTGCAGTAATGGCAATAATGATAATGATAATAATAATAATAATAATAATAATAATAATAATAACAATAATAATAATGATAGTAATAATAATAAGACAATAATAATAATAGTAATCATAATAGTAATAATAATAACAATAATAACCATAATAATGATAATATTAATAATGATAATGATAATAATAATGGCGATAATGAAAATAATATATATCAATCTTGTTTGGTGCAGTGATGACACTGATAACAATGATGATAATAAAAATAATAATAATAATAATAATAATAATAATAATAATAATGAAAATCGTTGATAATAATAATGATACTACTACTAATAAAGATAATGACGACAATGGAAATCTTTCTCCCAATCATCAAGCTCACCACATCCTTTACCAATCTTCAAAATAAAAATCCAGTCCTTGAGGCTAATCTCCTGACATCCTCCAACAGCCTGTATGACATCAACAACGATGGCTACATCACACGGGAGGAGCTGATTGACATCGTGACATCCATCTATGACCTCATGGGCGACCAGGCCAATCCCTGCGTGGATGACAGCACAGCCGTCGATCACGTCGATAAGGTCTTCCAGGTGAGAGGAGCTGGGGTGGGGAGGTGGGGTCTGGTGGGGGTATGGGGGGGGAGTTTGGGGGTATGTGGGGGATGATAGGGGGGTATGTGAGAATTGGGGGGAAGTTGGGGGTATGTGGGGTGGAAGGTTAGGAGGATATGTGGGGGTGGGGAAGAGGTTTGGGTGGGGGGAGTTGGGGTATGTGGGGGTGGTGGTATTTGGCGGTCGGGGGGTATGTGGGGGAGGATAGGGGGGGTATGTGAGAATTGGGGGGGGGGTATGTGGGGTGGGAGGTTAGGAGGATATGTGAGGGTGGGGAAGAGGTTGGGGGTGGGGGGAGTTGGGGTATGTGGGGGTGGGGGTATGTGGCGGTCGGGGGGTATGTGAGGGGAAGTTGGGGGTGGAGAGGTGGAAAGTGGCTTCAGGTGGGGGGGGGGGGGCTTCTATGGTGAGTGGAATTGGGTGGATTGTGGGGGAGGGTGGAGAGGTTGGGGGTGTTGAGAGGAAGAGGTGGGGGGGGGGGGAGGTTGGTAGTTAGAGGCTGGTTGGGGTAGCGGTGGAGGGTCGATTGGATATGAACTTTGGTTGGGGTTTCTGCGAGGTTGTTGGCTGAGGTTGGGGGTTCTGAATTTGTGGGGGTCATGGTGATTGTAGGTGTGGGGTTCGCGGGGATAGAGAGGTTGGGGAGGCGGGGGTTTTGTTGGAGGGGGGAGAGGGGTGGCATGGGGATAAAGAGGCTGGGGGAAAAGAAGATTTCGAGTGAGTTTTGACGAGTTGTTAGCTGGCGTGAGAGAAGCGCAAGGGTTGTGGGTTAAAAACGGTGGGGTCGGTGGGTTGAGGGAGGTAAGCGGGACGGGGAGTTGTGGTGGAGTTGATGGGTTGATGGGAAAGTCGGTGGACTTTGTTGCTTTTGTGTCTCTCTTACATGTATTCTCTCTCTCTCTTTCTCTTTCTCTTTACCTCTCTCTCTCTCTCTCTCTCTCTCGCTCTCTCTCTCTCTCTCTCTCTCTCTCTCTCTCTTCGCCTCTCTCTCTCTCTCTCTCTCTCTCTCTCTCTCTCTCTCTCTCTCTCTCTCTCTCTCTCTCTCTCTCTCTCTCTCTCTCTTTCTCTCTCTCCCTCTATTCATTTAGCTTTCACACAGGTTTTGACTCATTTTTTCTTCTACAGAAACTCGACTTGAATAAAGATGGTGTTGTAACTATGGACGAGTTTATGGAATATTGTTCAAAGGTAAACATATTCGAGAATTTATTTGAATACGAATGTTCTAGGTATATTTTTATATAAGTACATTCTTGAGCTGATTATAAATTTTAAGTTTATTTTGTTTTTGTTTTTTGTTATTATTATTTTATTATTATTATTTCATTATCTTTCTTATCACTTCGA
The DNA here is from genome assembly GCF_019202785.1 of Penaeus chinensis. NCBI lineage: Eukaryota > Metazoa > Arthropoda > Malacostraca > Decapoda > Penaeidae > Penaeus > Penaeus chinensis. Next base: position 24,276,699 of record NC_061840.1, read on the forward strand.
ATATTTGCTGAAGTATTAGCAGGAAAGTAGTTTTATATTCACTAATGTTACTGTAAGAATAGTTACTTGTCGTGATACCATGCTGTAATATATTTTTTTATTTGCTGCGAGAATATCCTGTAATATATATATATATATATATTTGTTGTAGTACAATGCTGTATTTTCAACTGTAACAGTATGCTTGTAATATATATATTTTCTTGTAATACATATATATCTTGCTGTAATACAGTGCTATATTACGTTTACAATTTGTAGTAATAAAATAGTGTAATACGTATATCATTACAGAATTACAGGTTATCAATACCTGCTTACTTAACCGTCTTCTAAGCGGACTCTGTCTCTCTTTTCAGAACGAGAATGTAATTCAATCCCTTAACATATTTGACGAGATCCATTAGCAGAAGGGACAAGACCTCATTTTGGGCCACGTTGTTTGTCTGTTTTTATCTTTTATTTCTTAATCTACTCGACATCCTTCTCATCGAAGTAAGGATATCGAAGAGTTCGGCGATTCACGATGATGAACAAAACTCGTCGACTATCTCTCCTCTGTCGATGATCGATTGCGTCGGTCGAGCCTCGTCGACGCCGTTAAAGGGTCGAGGGCTCTTTTTTGGAAGCCGAATCGACGATCATGTGACACGTGGATGGCCCTTCGAGGCGAGGAGAATGATGCTGGGACGGAGATGGAGTAGAACGGAGGCTGGGGATGGGTGTTCTCAAGAGGGGAATTTAGAGAAGGCGGGAAATTCAAATGTTGGTTCTTTGCTCACTCGTCTACGTCCCCGACTTTCCTCCTCCACCTCCCCGCCCAATGCCCACCGTAGCTGCCAAGGCTGCGATATTCTGGAGAATACGTTTTCCTTGATCTTCTTCACTTCCTCTTTCTCTCTTTGTCTGCTTGTCTGTTTGTCTCTCTCTCTCTCTCTCTCTCTCTCTCTCTCTC
>NC_061840.1:24295153-24297653 GCF_019202785.1 Penaeus chinensis
TATCAATAATGATAATGATAGCATCAATGATGATAATGAAAGTATCAATAATGATAATGATAGTATCAATAACGATAATGATAGCATCAATGATGATAATGATATTGATGATATTAACAATAATGAAAATTATATTTATGATAGTAACAATAATGGTAAAGATATTAATGATAGTGACAATAATGATAGTAACAACAATGATAATTAAATTAATTATAGTAACAACAATGAAATTACTGATAGTAACAATGATGATGAAATTAATGATAGTAACAACAATGATATTAATGATAGTAACAATAATGATAATGACAACTGCATATCAAATGAAACATAATTTTTATTGATAATTGGTAAATGACTGAATATAGGGGAGAATGTGCACAATAGCTTTCTAGGGCCACTGGCCTGTAACATGAGAATGTTGAATTATCTCATGGCGACTTTCCTCGTCCTCGCTCGAGCACCTCTGCCGCGCGGGGAACAGGAAGGTTGTCCCAGCGGGCGCCCCACGTGCCCCCGGGGATCGTGTGTCTGGCTGAGGGTGATCTCTTCTAACTGGAAAGGTTTCGTTGTTCCACGTCCGCTGCTTCTCGCGGCGGGATTTGGAAAGGGCAAAACATTCTTCTATTTCTGTTCCTCTTTAGCTTCCGCGTCCAGGCCTCTTTACCCACCTATCTCATGCCCGTTGTTGCCGTCGAAACGTTTAGGAGAAGGAGACTGGGACCCAATGCTGGGGATCACCTCTGCCTTGGACCTCAGCCCTCGGCTTGACTAATTTCCCCTTCCCTTTTTCGTTTCCTTTTTTCTCCAATCTTTTCCGCTATCCACTTCTGAAGGTGTGAGGGCCGTGTCGAAATGATGAAAGGAAGACAGTGTGACTAGGGGAGCCGTGGGCACTATATTCTCCTGTTTAGTTGTCTAGCCCTTAAATCTCAAAGGGGACCCTGGGAGGTGGTCTATGTTTCTCCCCAACAAACTCTAAGTTCACCATGGCCAGTAATGAAGACTTTTTACCACTATTAGGGGCACTGAGGCTTGCCATTTTAACAAATATCTCCACCGATTTAAATTCTCCCGGTTCCCCGACTCAGGCTCTCCTTTGACCGCGACTCTGAACATTATTACTACAACCCCTCCTCGGTGCCTGCTATCACATCAGTTCAGCTGAAATCATCCATCCAGGTCAATTCTCAATCTCCAGGAAACATTCCTCCTCTCCCAACATCCTCTACTTGATCCCCTCCAGCCCCACAACTTTCATCCTCCCTTATTACTACTCCGGAGTATCATTGTTCACCTCTCCGCAGTACAACCTCTTTCAATGCTAATCCCTCTTCTACACATCCTTGTCCTTCTACTATCTGCCCCTCCATAATCATCTTGAATAATCTATTAAACCCAGTCAAATGGCTTTGATTTTTTGTGATCCTCTCCACATGCCTTTACTCTGACAACACTCTTCCTCTCCCAGCTATAGCATTATCAACCCTAGCTAACTTCACTGGCAAACCCATTCCTACCCAGCCTCATCCCTCCTTAAATACTTGAACCAGAACTTTTTCCATTTCCCTGACAAACTGCCCTGTCTCGGAAAAGGATTGATTAGATTGTGGAGGTGTTACTTGCTTCAGTACCAGCTCTCCTAGAGGCCGTCTTAAGTCCCCACCAATATTGCCAAGATTACTTTCCATAGTCATGACCTCCCTCTCCCCTGCCAATGTCTATGTGTCCAACCTGGTTATGATTAATCAAACTGCTCTCCATAATGTTGCTCCCATAATGTATTTCATAGGGCCTGTCCTACGTGCAAATTTGAGTCTGAAGTGGCAATTCACATTTTCAGACTTGGCCTAACTCTATGCAAGGCAGGAAGCACGTCCCTTCTCTAATACTGTGGTTCGCTCTACCCCTCCCCATTCCTCCCAGTATTTTTCTACTTCCCGCCTATACCTATTCTTCCTCCTTACATTCCTACTTCTACCCCCCTATCTCCTCCAGTCAGATCAATTTTGCTTTAAAAATTCAGACACTCCAATCTCTACCACTGCCCCAACATATATACATATAAATATGTGTGTGTGTGTGTATGTACACACACACACACACACACACACACACACACACACACACACACACACACATATATATATATATATATATATATATATATATATATATATATTTATATATACATTCATACATACATATACATATATGTGTGTGTGTGTGTGTTTGTATACATATATGTAAATATATGTATATATATATATATACATATACATATATATATATATATATATATATATATATATATATATACATATACATATGTGTGTGTGTGTGTGTGTATACATATATGTAAGTACATATATATATATATATATATATATATATATATATATATATATATATATATATATTTATATATATATATATATATATATATATGAATATATATATATATATATATATATATATATATATATATGTACTTACA
>NC_061840.1:24302653-24317653 GCF_019202785.1 Penaeus chinensis
TGGATTCAAAAGCTTTGATACTTGGATTTATGAATGGTCTTACATTTCTGCCAGACTTTCTACATTTTGGGTCTTTGCACTTGTATATGGTATGACCTGGTTACTTGCAATAAGAACAAAAGTTTAATGGTGTAATTTTGCCAGCTTTACCACCTCTATTCCTAAGGTTTTCACCAGAGGAGGACTGTGCATAAAACCTACTTTAGCCAGCTGTGACCTTTTAAAAGTGCGAATGAATCTGATATTTGTGCTGCTTTAAGGAGATCGGTGTCACCTCTCTCTTCTATATGCTTGAGAATATTGAAGGGCAACTTTCTTTTTACTTCTAAAATAAGAAGTTCTTTTAATTGTGAGAAAGATTTAGTTGAAGTAGAATCCAGCCATTTGTTAAACAATCTAGCCTTCTCAGTAAAAAAAAATCAGCAAAGGTACTATGAGGAGACTTAGTAAGACGTCGAAACTTTTGTCTGTATCCGTCAGGTGTGATTGCATAAACATTAAGAATAGGCTGTTTTACAGATTCATAATCATCAATGCAATCAAGATTTGAAAAGGTGATGGCAGCTTTACCGCTTAATTTAGGTTGGAGAAGCCAAGTCCACTCAGAATAGGGCCATTTAAAGTGTTCATCAGTTTTCTCAAAGTTACGGAATGAGTCATCCGGATCATTTTCAAGAAATAGAGGAACAAGGGGTAAGTTCTTAGTTAAATTAAACGATTCATTAATGACAGAATCATTATTGCCCGTGCCATTTAATTTAGCTTCTAGTTTTCTTTCTTCTAATTTCAGTTTAGCTATTTCTATTTCTCTGTCTCTTGTTCTTTCTTCTAATCTTTGTCTTTATACCTTAAGTTATAAATCTAAAGCATACTTTTCAAATTCTAGTCGCGCGGTGAACCAAGACTCCTCTTTCTGCTCACACAGAATGGAAGTGTCTCTAACTTCAAGCAGTTCGGGATCTTGAGGGTTTAAATAATCAGTGGTTTCAGGGGGAAGTAAGTCTCTTTGAATTGGATTTACTATTACTAGTTCCTTAATTGCTTTCTTATTTGCTGAACCTGAATGAGGTACCGAGAAGCATTGAGCAATAAAGCGCCAATCATCTTTCTTAATAGGTTCAGCTAATTGTTGAAGTGTAGGATTTTCACAAAATTCTATAGCATTAACTGTAGACATTCTAAAGGAATAATATTTGAATAGAAGTTACTGTTCGATTGACTTATAGCAGAATATAAATCAAAATTATTGCAGGAATGTTTGCTAATAATCCCTACGTTAGTTGACAGGCTAATATCAAACAGTTGACGTTTAATGACGTACTAACACCCAAGTTAGATAATGGCTAACAGATACCATGAATCTAGCAGACGGAAACAAGAACAAATTCTCAGCTCTTTGACTTGCTTGGGATAACTAGGAGAAAGTACGTGGAAATAATCCCGCGGTTCATGAACAACGAGAAAAGTGATTGCTTGTGATCACCCTTATTAAATAGGTGATGTTAACGTGACAAGATAGAGCGAGCTTTTATTTGTATAACTCGTCTATATGAGAAATATGGTTACGGCATTAATTAACTTGTGAGAAGATCCGGATATTTTACTTTCAATGTAAAAGTACGGCATTAAGTATCCCACTAAGTAGATCCGGATGAATTCCTTATTCCTGGTCTGACTGACGCTGTCTGCCAAGGCGTGATTATTATTAGAGTCCTGGCTAATCAAGCTACAATGTTGACACGGGGAATCTGCGTATTTTCTACAGTATTACTGGTCAAGCAAGACGGGAGTGATCAGTTCCAAGTACTTCATTACTCATTTAGCAGGAATGCTATCTCAGTAGTAAACACTTTTTAATCTAAATGAAATTTTAAGTACCACTATCCTGACAAACCTGCAATAAAATCATCGATCATACTAAGAGATTTTGATGGTGCATAAGAAAGAATTAAAATTAAAAGATCCCGGTCAGGCCCCCATTTATTACGTCTGTAGTTGTTTGACGAGATTTACTCTTAGTCTAGGGGAATGATAGCTGCAAATCCATAATAAAGTTTGATGCAATAGGCTTAACCTCCATGCATCATGCTATTTATATATTTTCCAGGTTATTTGAGTGTATTTAGTTTCTTAAAACTATGTATTAGAATTAAATATGAAGTTTAACTGTATTCAGATAAAAGAGTCGTATATAGATTTACTTTATTTTCTCCTTTTTTTTATATTACTTTCATAGAAATGTATAAAACGCAATTAATGTCTTTTTTTTTTTGTTTTGGTACATATCAACGAAATCAAATCGTATATTGACAGGCAGCCAGAGGAAGACTTGGCCAAAGGCAAATCTATTGCATGTATGATTCCTCCGGAATCTCCCATAATTTCTATTTCTAAAGAGTATGTTGAGGCAACTGATTACATAGAAATCCCAGCTCCTCATAATCCACATGACTCTGAGATAATAGCTAATCTTCATACACATTTAAATTACTTGCCTGCTTCAAAGATAAATGATGTATATCTAAGACTGAAAGATTTTCCTCAGGTAACAGCTGATAACCCAGGGTTTTGTGGCCATACTCTACATGATGTTAAGCTCGCTCCCGAGGTAAGAACCCTTAAGCAAAGTCCATATAAACTCAGTCCAGAGAAGAAACCTGTTATTGAAGAAGGAAGTAGATTATCTACTTGATCATGGTTTAGCTGAACCAAGTAACTCTCCATGGGCTTCACCCTCACTACTAGTGCCAAAACCTTACGGTACCAGTAGATTATGAACAGACTATCGAAGGTTAAATAAAGTAACTATACCTGACTCCTATCCTCTTCCTTTAACTGAAGAACTTGAAGACTCGATAGGACAAGCCAAATTCATAACCAAAATTGATATGCAGAAGCACCAAATAGGATTAACAGAATGCTAAAACCATATCTGCTTTTATAACTCCTTTTGGTTTGTATAATTATACAGTAATGTTTTTTGGGATGTGTAATGCACCAGCCACCTTTCAACGAGCAATCAGTTATATCATCCAGGATCTTAAAGGTGTTAAGTCTTATTTAGATGATTTACATTTAATCTCAAACTCATGGAATATTCATATCAGTAGGCTATGTTCTCTCTTCTCCCATTCAGACGAAGCTGGATTTACCATATTTCTGACGAAGACAAAGTCGAAACCGGTCAAATACATCTCTTGTATTGTGAAGATATTCATTCTCATTCATACGTTTTATACATTCACCATCAACTTGGCCAAATCTAAATTCTGCAGTGCCATCGTGACCTACTTGGAACATATCGTGGGTCAGGGACGGACATTACCCAAGCAGGCCAACTTAGAAGCAATCCAGGCATATCCCACTCCAACAACCCGGAAATCTCTCATGAGGTTTTTGGACATGGTGGGATTCTACAGACGCTTCTGCAGTAACTTCAGTAACCTCTAACGGATATGACCAGCTCTAAGTGCACTTTCCGGTGGAGTCCCGAGTGCGCTGAAGCTTTTAATAAACTGAAGCTCTTCATTTCTTCTGAGAACTCCCGATCACTCTCGCCCTTTCAGTCTGCTAGTGGCCATGGTGTTGGAGCGGTGCTACTACAAGAGGATGAAGATACTCGGGTGATGCATCCAGTTTCATACTTCTCGGCAAAGCTGAAGAAACATCAGACGCAGTACTCTTCTATTGAACGTGAGGCTTTAAGTTTAGTATTAGCCCTGAAGAAGTTCGACTGCTACCTCCATAACCGTCAGCCTGTGGTGGTGTATACCGAGCACAACCCTCTAGTGTTCATACATCGGATGCAGAATCAAAATCAACGCATTATTCGATGGTCTCTTCTACTTCAATAGTACAACCTCGTCGTCAAACATCAAGGGAGTAGATAACGTCATCGCTGACAGCCTGTCAAGAGAATTTCTAACGTCGGAAGATTCCGCCGACGACCTCGTTCGTCAGAGCTACCGAGGATTTAAAGGGGGAGGTGCTACAACTGCGGTCATTCCGTCTGCAATTGCCGATTAATCGTCGCGAAATCTTGAATTGGAAAACAAACGTCTTGACCCCAAACGACCTAGTTGGAGAACAAGCGACCCTACCCTCCTTCGCGCCACTTCTCAAGACGCTGCCCTGCGAACCCGCCAGGAGGGCCTATATAAGAGGGTAAGAAAGCCGGAAGAGCGAGAAGTTGTTCAGCCACTGAACTGGGAAGCTCGGTCAACTAGCCTCGCTACTCCTCAGCTGTGACCCCAAGAATCTTGTGGCGTTTCCCACCAGAAAATCGTAAGATATGTATATAGATTTTCTGGTGGGAAACGCCACAAGATTCTTGGGGTCACAGCTGAGGAGTAGCGAGGCTAGTTGACCGAGCTTCCCAGTTCAGTGGCTGAACAACTTCTCGCTCTTCCGGCTTTCTTACCCTCTTATATAGGCCCTCCTGGCGGGTTCGCAGGGCAGCGTCTTGAGAAGTGGCGCGAAGGAGGGTAGGGTCGCTTGTTCTCCAACTAGGTCGTTTGGGGTCAAGACGTTTGTTTTCCAATTCAAGATTTCGCGACGATTAATCGGCAATTGCAGACGGAATGACCGCAGTTGTAGCACCTCCCCCTTTAAATCCTCGGTAGCTCTGACGAACGAGGTCGTCGGCGGAATCTTCCGACGTTGGAAATTCTCTTGACAGGCTGTCAGCGATGACGTTATCTACTCCCTTGATGTTTGACGACGAGGTTGTACTATTGAAGTAGAAGAGACCATCGAATAATGCGTTGATTTTGATTCTGCATCCGATGTATGAACACTAGAGGGTTGTGCTCGGTATACACCACCACAGGCTGACGGTTATGGAGGTAGCAGTCGAACTTCTTCAGGGCTAATACTAAACTTAAAGCCTCACGTTCAATAGAAGAGTACTGCGTCTGATGTTTCTTCAGCTTTGCCGAGAAGTATGAAACTGGATGCATCACCCGAGTATCTTCATCCTCTTGTAGTAGCACCGCTCCAACACCATGGCCACTAGCAGACTGAAAGGGCGAGAGTGATCGGGAGTTCTCAGAAGAAATGAAGAGCTTCAGTTTATTAAAAGCTTCAGCGCACTCGGGACTCCACCGGAAAGTGCACTTAGAGCTGGTCATATCCGTTAGAGGTTACTGAAGTTACTGCAGAAGCGTCTGTAGAATCCCACCATGTCCAAAAACCTCATGAGAGATTTCCGGGTTGTTGGAGTGGGATATGCCTGGATTGCTTCTAAGTTGGCCTGCTTGGGTAATGTCCGTCCCTGACCCACGATATGTTCCAAGTAGGTCACGATGGCACTGCAGAATTTAGATTTGGCCAAGTTGATGGTGAATGTATAAAACGTATGAATGAGAATGAATATCTTCACAATACAAGAGATGTATTTGACCGGTTTCGACTTTGTCTTCGTCAGAAATATGGTAAATCCAGCTTCGTCTGAATGGGAGAAGAGAGAACATAGCCTACTGATATGAATATTCCATGAGTTTGAGATTAAATGTAAATCATCTAAATAAGACTTAACACCTTTAAGATCCTGGATGATATAACTGATTGCTCGTTGAAAGGTGGCTGGTGCATTACACATCCCAAAAAACATTACTGTATAATTATACAAACCAAAAGGAGTTATAAAAGCAGATATGGTTTTAGCATTCTGTTAATCCTATTTGGTGCTTCTGCATATCAATTTTGGTTATGAATTTGGCTTGTCCTATCGAGTCTTCAAGTTCTTCAGTTAAAGGAAGAGGATAGGAGTCAGGTATAGTTACTTTATTTAACCTTCGATAGTCTGTTCATAATCTACTGGTACCGTAAGGTTTTGGCACTAGTAGTGAGGGTGAAGCCCATGGAGAGTTACTTGGTTCAGCTAAACCATGATCAAGTAGATAATCTACTTCCTTCTTCAATAACAGGTTTCTTCTCTGGACTGAGTTTATATGGACTTTGCTTAAGGGTTCTTACCTCGGGAGCGAGCTTAACATCATGTAGAGTATGGCCACAAAACCCTGGGTTATCAGCTGTTACCTGAGGAAAATCTTTCAGTCTTAGATATACATCATTTATCTTTGAAGCAGGCAAGTAATTTAAATGTGTATGAAGATTAGCTATTATCTCAGAGTCATGTGGATTATGAGGAGCTGGGATTTCTATGTAATCAGTTGCCTCAACATACTCTTTAGAAATAGAAATTATGGGAGATTCCGGAGGAATCATACATGCAATAGATTTGCCTTTGGCCAAGTCTTCCTCTGGCTGCCTGTCAATATACGATTTGATTTCGTTGATATGTACCAAAACAAAAAAAAAAAGACATTAATTGCGTTTTATACATTTCTATGAAAGTAATATAAAAAAAAGGAGAAAATAAAGTAAATCTATATACGACTCTTTTATCTGAATACAGTTAAACTTCATATTTAATTCTAATACATAGTTTTAAGAAACTAAATACACTCAAATAACCTGGAAAATATATAAATAGCATGATGCATGGAGGTTAAGCCTATTGCATCAAACTTTATTATGGATTTGCAGCTATCATTCCCCTAGACTAAGAGTAAATCTCGTCAAACAACTACAGACGTAATAAATGGGGGCCTGACCGGGATCTTTTAATTTTAATTCTTTCTTATGCACCATCAAAATCTCTTAGTATGATCGATGATTTTATTGCAGGTTTGTCAGGATAGTGGTACTTAAAATTTCATTTAGATTAAAAAGTGTTTACTACTGAGATAGCATTCCTGCTAAATGAGTAATGAAGTACTTGGAACTGATCACTCCCGTCTTGCTTGACCAGTAATACTGTAGAAAATACGCAGATTCCCCGTGTCAACATTGTAGCTTGATTAGCCAGGACTCTAATAATAATCACGCCTTGGCAGACAGCGTCAGTCCGACCAGGAATAAGGAATTCATCCGGATCTACTTAGTGGGATACTTAATGCCGTACTTTTACATTGAAAGTAAAATATCCGGATCTTCTCACAAGTTAATTAATGCCGTAACCATATTTCTCATATAGACGAGTTATACAAATAAAAGCTCGCTCTATCTTGTCACGTTAACATCACCTATTTAATAAGGGTGATCACAAGCAATCACTTTTCTCGTTGTTCATGAACCGCGGGATTATTTCCACGTACTTTCTCCTAGTTAGGCTAAGCAAGTCTAAATGCTGAGAATTTGTTCTTGTTTCCGTCTGCTAGATTCATGGTATCTGTTAGCCATTATCTAACTTGGGTGTTAGTACGTCATTAAACGTCAACTGTTTGATATTAGCCTGTCAACTAACGTAGGGATTATTAGCAAATTCCTGCAATAATTTTAATTTATATTCTGCTATAAGTCAATCGAACACTAACTTCTATTCAAATATTATTCCTTTAGAATGTCTACAGTTAATGCTAAAGAATTTTGTGAAAATCCTACACTTGAACAATTAGCTGAACCTATTAAGAAAGATGATTGGCGCTTTATTACTCAATGCTTCTCGGTACCTCATTCAGGTTCAGCAAATAAGAAAGCAATTAAGGAACTAGTAATAGTAAATCCAATTCAAAGAGACTTAGTTCCCCCTGAAACCACTGATTATTTAAACCCTCAAGATCCCGAACTGCTTGACGTTAGAGACACTTCCATTCTGTGTGAGCAGAAAGAGGAGTCTTGGTTCACCGCGCGACTAGAATTTGAAAAGTATGCTTTAGATTTATAACTTAAGGTATAAAGACAAAGATTAGAAGAAAGAACAAGAGACAGAGAAATAGAAATAGCTAAACTGAAATTAGAAGAAAGAAAACTAGAAGCTAAATTAAATGGCACGGGCAATAATGATTCTGTCATTAATGAATCGTTTAATTTAACTAAGAACTTACCCCTTGTTCCTCTATTTCTTGAAAATGATCCGGATGACTCATTCCGTAACTTTGAGAAAACTGATGAACACTTTAAATGGCCCTATTCTGAGTGGACTTGGCTTCTCCAACCTAAATTAAGCGGTAAAGCTGCCATCACCTTTTCAAATCTTGATTGCATTGATGATTATGAATCTGTAAAACAGCCTATTCTTGATGTTTATGCAATCACACCTGACGGATACAGACAAAAGTTTCGACGTCTTACTAAGTCTCCTCATAGTACCTTTGCTGATTTTTTTTTACTGAGAAGGCTAGATTGTTTAACAAATGGCTGGATTCTACTTCAACTAAATCTTTCTCACAATTAAAAGAACTTCTTATTTTAGAAGTAAAAAGAAAGTTGCCCTTCAATATTCTCAAGCATATAGAAGAGAGAGGTGACACCGATCTCCTTAAAGCAGCACAAATATCAGATTCATTCGCACTTTTAAAAGGTCACAGCTGGCTAAAGTAGGTTTTATGCACAGTCCTCCTCTGGTGAAAACCTTAGGAATAGAGGTGGTAAAGCTGGCAAAATTACACCATTAAACTTTTGTTCTTATTGCAAGTAACCAGGTCATACCATATACAAGTGCAAAGACCCAAAATGTAGAAAGTCTGGCAGAAATGTAAGACCATTCATAAATCCAAGTATCAAAGCTTTTGAATCCAAGCCTGTGTCAAGTGTGAAAATGAAAACTCTCCAGATCCATTCAGTGATTTTAAATATCGGGGAACTGTCTCTCCTGATTCAATGAGTAAATCATATCCCATACTCGTCCTTAGGGACACTGGAGCTGCTCAAAGTATACTTCATAAGTCTGCTGGAATTGAGACAAAATATACAGGTGAAAAAGTTCTTGTTAAAGACTTTTTCTCAGTTCTGATTTTGTATCAGGAGAAGTAAAGATAGCTGTGACAGAAAAGACTTTTTCTATAGAGGGAATAAGTTTAATTCTGGGACATGATCTATCAGGGAAATTAGTATGCCCTACAGTCAATGATGTTGCTAAGCCTTTACCCTATGGCCCAACTAAAGAACTGGATCAGAAACAACCTCGTATTTCCCCTGTATGTGCTGTTACTCGTTCTCAGAAGCTAAATACGAAATCCTCCTTAGAAAAATAAAATCCAAGTGATAATCTGATCTCGTGAGAGATCACCCGAAGCAAATTAATTGCAGCTCAGAATGATGATCCCTCTCTTGCTAAGTGCAGACATGTTACTTCAGACAGTCTTAAAAATCAAAAGGTTTTTATTATCATGACGGACTATTAATGAAAGTATCCCGCCCTTCTGAACTCCGTGCTTTAGATACATGGCCAGAAGTACATCAAGTTGCAATTCCTTTGACAGTTCGGGAATCGGTCATAAAACTTGCACATGATGGTTTAACAGGTCACTTAGATATTAAAAAAAATATATATATGTATATATATATATATATGTATATACAAGAAAGTACTTCAAAATTCTATTGGCCAGGTATGAAGAAAGCTATTGCAATGTTTACCAGGTCTTGCCATGCGTGTCAGGTTGGAGGAAAACCCAACCAAATAATTCCAAGAGCTCCTCTACGTCCTATTCGGGTAGTCACGGATCCATTTGAGAGAATTGTAATTGACTGTGTAGGACCCCTGCCTAAAACAAAGAAAGGGAACCAATACCTTTTTACAATTATGGATACTACTACAAGATATCCAGAGGGTTACCCTTTAAAGCATATTTCTGCCAGGTCCATTGTAAAAGGTCTACTTCATTTTTTCACTTCATTTGGAATCCCTAAAGAGATTCAATGTGATAAAGGCAGTAATTTTACTAGTGACTTGTTTCAAAAAATCTTAGAACTGTTAGGTATCTCTCAACAGATGTCAACGGCTTATCATCCTCAGTCACAAGATTGTCTTGAAAGATTTCACCAAACTTTAAAATCTATGCTAAAAAAGTTGATGGAGCTGCCCAGTTCAATGGCTGAACAACTCGCTCTTCCGGATAAGGATAAATCCGACATGCGAAGCTGAGCCTCGCCCGGCCTGTGCCGACTAATGCCGACTCGCTAACGTGTGTCAGCTGGTGCTGACTTGGCTGAGTTTAGTCCTTACCCGCCGCGGTGCCCAGCCCAGCCTCCAGGCGACAATTGCAACTTCTCGCGCCGGCACGTTATCACTGTACTAGCCCAGAGGCTACTCTTCTGTCTTCTTCTTCTTTGTTGGATTTCTTGGCTATCAACCAGCGGCATGTGGCCAAGGTTATTAAGCCAATGGATCCTATTTATTCTATCAATCTATATAAGGTCATAAAGTTTTGTCTCCCTTAAAAAAGTGATTACTTTACTTATTATTTTTTCATTGTCTGATAATATATTTATTAGTGAAAACTCTTTGTTAATTTGTTGGAAGTAATTTTTTAATTTTTGTCTTTGGATGTGGTATTGCTGGCATACTGTGAGGATGTGTTTAATGGTAAGGGTGGTATTGCAGAGGGCACATTGTGGAGGAAATCTTTTTTCTGTGTAGGGAGTGAGGTGGGTGTATCTTGAGGCGTTGACCCTAAGGCGGGCCAACACCACCTCCTCCCTTCTTTCTTTCCTGTGGGATGTGTTCCACAGTTCTATTTCCGGTTTTATTTTATTTGTGAGTTGGAGGTTGGTCCACTCACTTTGCCACAGGAGATGTATTTTTGCTTTTATAAGAGACACAAAACACCTGAGATCTGTACGAACTATGGTAGTGTCCAGATCGCCAGTTGACCCGGCTAGTTTGTCAGCCTGTTCATTACCATGAATACCAGTGTGACCTGGTACCCATATTAGCTTGATTGATTTGTTGGCACCGTGTAACTTACGAATGATATTACCCAGCAATTCATTTTTAGTGGTTTCTAAGGATTTAATAGCTTTAAGTGAACTTAATGAATCGGAAAAAATGACTATTCTATCGTGGGTCGTCGATAGTGCAAAATCAATGGCTTTATCAATGGCAAAAAGTTCAGCAAGAAAAATCGATGTATGATTCGGCAGTCTAAACTTTAGTTCACATTCAGTCGACCATACACTCGCACCTACACACTCATCTGTCTTGGAGCCGTCGGTATATATATGAAAAAAGGATAGATGTTTAATAAGGATCTCTCTGAACCTCTGGCGTACCTCACCCTCCGGCGCCATGGCCTTGGCTGATGGAAGCCAGGCTTCCATAATAGAAAAATTGGGGGTTTCCCATGGCGCTATATTTGACTTAACCAGGGTATCGATGGTAGAGAGATCTATACCGACTTTCTCGACGAGGTCGTGGAGTCTCGTGGCAAAGGGCCTAGTGCCTCCATTGCCATTAGGGTGGCTCGGGTCTCGAGCCACCTTTGCGGCATAGGTCAGTGCTAACTGACCACGTCTGAGTCGGAGGGGAGGTACTCCTGACTCCACCTCAAGACGCTCGATCCGAGTACATTTTAGGGCTCCAAGACACACACGCAAACAAGCATTCTGCACAGCATCCAATCCTTTCAAACTTGTTTTCGATGCCGAACCATACACGATTGACCCATAGTCTACTTTAGACCTAATCAGGGCTTTATATACCATTAGCAAAGACTGTCTATCAGCTCCCCATTTATTACCAGAAATGCACTTTAATAAATTTAGTGCTCTTTGACATTTATTCTTTAATTGACCAATGTGGTCTTTCCAATTGAGTCTACTATCAAAAAGTAGCCCAAGAAATCTTGCAGAATTTTGAATAGGTATTGGGTGGTTGTCTAGAGTTAGCCTGATATTCGGCTTCCTCCTATGTGAAAAAATTACCCCAATACTCTTTCTAATGGAAAACTTAAAACCCCACTGGAGGCCCCAGTTATGAATCATATCCAGTGCCAATTGGATGCGATTTGCTGAGAATTCTGCATTATTGCTGGAATGCCATAATGCACAATCATCAGCGTACAGTGAGTATTTAAGATTCCGAGGAGGAGCTGGTAAGATGTCATTGATCATACATAGAAATAGAGTTGGTGACAAGACACTTCCTTGTGGGACCCCGTTTGCCTGGACAAAAATGTCCGAAAAAGTGACATTGTCAGAAAACAATTTGACAGAAAACGTTCTGTCAGAAATGAAATTTTGTATAAAACAAGGCAAGTTTCCACGTAATCCGAAAGCATAAAGTTTTCTGAGTAGGCCATATCGCCATGTCATGTCGTAGGCTTTTTCTATATCTAAAAATACTGAAATCAAAAAATCTTTTTTGGCAATTGCCTCTTGAATATGACTGTCCAGTTTTACTAGTTGATCGAGAGTTTGGCGTCTCTTTCGGAAACCGCACTGCTCGTCAACTAGTAAATTACTGGAATTTAAAAAATGCAATAGCCTACTGTTAACAATTCGTTCCATGACCTTGCATAAGCAACTTGTCAACGCAATTGGGCGGTAGGAGATGGCAAATCTGGGATTACCCCCTCCTTTCAATATGGGAATGATGTGGGCGAAGTGCCATGAGTTTGGAAAAGTGTGGCTTTTCCAAATTTCATTGTACACTTCTAGCAACTTAATCATGTCATCATGATTAAGATGCTTTATCATCTCATATCGAATCTCATCGGGGCCTGGGGATGTTCCTCTACAGGCTTCTAGGGCTCGGACAAGCTCATTCATTGTTAGATCTTGGTTGTATTCAAAGTCATCTCCTGTGGCAAAGTGAATTGGTTGCAGCTCAGCCGCTTCCTTGATGGGCAGGAATGCGTGATGATAGTTTGCTGAGCTGCTTGTATGAGAGAACTGCCTGGCGAGTGCATTAGCAATGTCTCTAGGAGTATCCAAGTTGTTACCCTCTTCAATGATGTTTTTTATTTTAAAAGATGTTTTTTCCTTGACCAAACCTCTGATGTTTTTGTATTGCTGTTAACAGTAGAGACAAAGCTCCGCCAGGAGTCTCTTTTTGCTTGTCTAATTACTCTACGAGCCCTAGCTCTTGCTTGTTTATAATTGCAAAAGTTCTCATTTGTGATGTTATTTTGGAAAAGCCTGTAGGCCTTATTGCGTCGGCACAGCGCCCTGCGGCAATCTGGTGTCCACCATGGAACTCTATGCTTAACGCTATCTGTCGAAGTTTTAGGAATGGATAGTAAAGCTGCTTCTATAATCGAATTCTGAATATTGTTTACTTTATCATCAATGGTTTCTCCTACAAGTTCGAGCTTGACGCTCCTTGTGAAGGCGACCCAGTCTGCTCTTTTTACGTTAAATTTAGGCGCTGAAGGCGTTCTCACTGTGTCGCATGAATATTTAATCAAGATAGGAAGGTGATCGCTTCCCAACGAGTCGTCAATGGTGTGCCACAGGCACTTGGCTGCTATTGATGAAGAGACCAGTGATATATCTATAAAGCTCAAATTCCCGGTATTATCGTCCACCCGCGTGGGACTACCATCATTCAGAAGGACTAATTCAGACTCGTTAATCAGCTTAACTACTTGCTCACCTCTACCATCCACCCGTAGGGAACCCCATAACGTATGATAAGCATTAAAATCACCTAAAATTACTTTATTTTGTGGCAGACGTTCCTGAAGAGCAAAAAGCTCATCCTAGATTATCACTTTATCAGGCGGACAGTAAACTGAACATATAGCCAGATACGTGCCATTAATTTTTACTTTGCATGCGACAAACTCCAAAGTAGAATCAATAGTCACTTCTGTAAAAGGGAGGCTTTGGTGGATGTACATGGCGACTCTGCCTCCACCCCTACCCTCACGATCCTTCCGACATAAATGGTAGTTCCTGAGCGATACGACCTCGTCAGAGACGAGGTTTGTCAAATGAGTTTCTTGGAGAACTATAATATCGGGAGCATAGGACGAGGCTAATAATTTAAGGTCATTTACTTTAGATCTAATACTTCGACAGTTCCATTGTATAATGGTTGACGCGATGATTACGTTTTATGGGGTTTGGAAGTGCCTTGTCCACCTGTTTTTATTTTCTTTTTATGGGAGGGAGGCGCCTCCTCTCCCTCGCTTCCCGGGGACCTCTCACGGGATGGTTTGGAGACAGAAGCCTCCATGTCCTGCACCTCCTGGCGAGGGAGACGACTGACAGACTGCGACCTGCTTCTCTCTCGAGAAACCGATCGCGAGCCAGACGAAGTCCTCACAGGAGTAGCCCGGACGGGGAGGTGCGCTCCGGACTGTGATTCGGTATCATCCTCCTTATGTTGTTTAGGCTGGGTTGATGCAGCCATTTGATCGACCAATTTTGTCAGTTGATATACTTTAATATTTAATTCTTTAACGGTTTGTTTGAGTTCGGCAATTTCCTTATCCTTAGCTGCAAGCTGTTGACTGACATCACTTGTACTAGGGGTGTTGCTAGTTACCGCTGCAGCATAGGAAGTATTGGGTTTGTGTGTCAAACTTTCCACTTTCCTCTTAGCTTCAGTATAACTAACTTCATGCTTTCTCATATATGCCAATGTTTCAGTCTCCTTCTTCAGGATGCTGCACTCGGCAGATCCTGAATGATGGGGACCTTCACAGTTAGCACATTTAGAAATTTTGCTAGTACATGTGATGGTGTCATGGGCTTCAGCACATTTACGGCAAGTGAATTTAGAAGAATCTTTGTCAATACATCTTAATGAGGTGTGTCCGAATTTCTGGCATCTGTTACAATGCATTGGCTTTTGGACATAAGGTCTTACTTGTACTCGTTCATAACCGACGTTGACATATTCAGGGATTTTATTCAAGGCAAAAGTCAAAAAACACAGTCCAGTTTTCGTTCGCACATTCCCGTCCTTCTTGGTCATACAATGAACGTCCACTACGTCTTGGTCCTTCATGCTCTCAAGAATTTCACTTTCATCCATCGTCCTCAAATCCCTGTGAAAGATTACTCCCTTACAGGTATTTGGGCCAATAGGGATAGTTACTTTAACTCGAAGATCATGAATTTGTGTCAGCTTAAGTAAATCTTTAATCTGGGAGTTGTATTGTACCTTAACAAGGAGGCTTCCATCTCGCATTTTTTTCACAAAATCAAAGTCGCCGTCCTCTTGACCATCAAGGACCTTTTTGATGATAAAGGGGTTCACGTTCA
>NC_061840.1:24352653-24357653 GCF_019202785.1 Penaeus chinensis
TCTCCTGGGAGATTAAAGTTTTTCAGGAAAATGTTTTATCCGGAGCCAAGGCGGTGCGAGGAAGGCAAATCATTCGATTGTGCGTCGCGGGGAAGAGGAGGAGGAGGAGGAGAAAGAAGAGGAAGAGAAAAGGGGAAGAAGAAAAATGGAAGCCGGAAAGGTGGAATGAAGAAGGAAGAGGGGGGAGATGGAAGATGGAGAGGAGGAAGGATGGAATGAGAAGGTAGGGAGAGAAGGAAGAGAAAGAGGGGAAGAGGAAGAAGGAAAGAAGGAATGGGAAGAAAGGAAGTGGTAGAGGAAGTGATGGGAGGAGGAGGAAGAGGATGAAGGGAGGGAAGAAAGGAAATGGTAGAGAAGGGGGGAGGAGAACAAGGAAGGAAAGAAGAAGGAAGAAGAGGAAGAGGGGGTAGCAGGAGGAAGAGGAAGAGAAAGGAGAGAAGGGCTAGGAGAAGGAGGTAGAAGAGGTGGAGGAAAAAGAAGAGGAGGAGGTGGGGGAAACGAGGAAGAGGTAGAGGAGGGAATAACAAGTCGAACAGGAGGAATAGCAAGAAAGGAAGAGATGAAGGAGTGGATGGAAGGGAGAGGAGAGGGAAAAGAATGAAGGACGCGGAAAGAATTATACCTAAGGAAGAGGTGAAAGACAGAATGTGAAACTGAGGTTATGACGAGGAGGAGAAAGTGGGAAGTAGGAGAATGAAGAAGAAGGACGGAGGAAGAGGAGAAACGAGAGAGGGCTGATAAGAGAAGAAAACTAGGACAAAGAGGAAAAAGGAAGGAAAGTGGGTTACGAAAGTATCAGGAAGAGGAGGGGGGAAGGATGGGAAAGGATAAGAAATTAGGGAAAAGAGAGTAAATAGATGAAAGAGACAGAGTAGAAAAGAGAATTTGATGAAAGCAAAAGAAAGGAGTGAGGAGTTGAGAAAATGGGAGAAGAAAACAACGAAAGAACGGGAGAGGGATAAGAAAGGACGATAGGAAGACAAGAAGTAACATGGAAGGAAATGAAGGGGGGAAAAGAGAGAAAGAAGAAGATGGTGGAAATAAGAGAGATAGATAGATAGATAGATATAAAGAAATAGATTGATAGAGGGATCGATAGATATATAGACAGAGTGGGAGAAAAATAAAGAAAGAAATAGATAAATAGATAGATAGAAAGGGAGATAGAAAGAGACAGAGACAGACAAACAGACAGAGACAAAGACAGAAACCCAGATCAAGAGAGCAGAAGAGAGACAGAGTCAGGAAGGGAAAATCCTTGCGAGAAAGAGTCCCTTCTTGAAGGCGTTGACGGAGGCCCCGAGAATTCCCTCGCACCCTGATGTGCCCTTCGCGACGCTGCCTCGGGTTGGGAGGGGGGGGGGGGGGGGGACACACACGTAAGTAAACAAACACACACATACATATGTACATAAACACACACACACACATACACACACACATATATATATATATATATATATATATATATATATATATATATATATATATATATATATATACACATATATACATATATATGTGTGTGTATGTGTGTATATATATATATATATATATATATATATATATATATGTATATATATATATATATATATATATATATATATATATATATATATATATATATATATATATATATATATACACACACATACACACACACATATATATGTATATATATGTATATATATATATATATATATATATATATATATATATGTATATATATATATATATATATATATATATATATATATATATATATATATATAAACATGTATACATGTATACATGTATACATGTATACATGTATACATGTATACATGTATACATGTATACATGTATACATGTATACATACACCCACATAAAAGGGGACATAGAAGCCTCGTGGCTCTCTCGGGAAAGGAATAATTCATCTCTTCGTTATCATAATAAACGCGATGATGTAATTGCTTCAACCCCCTTATTATCTTCTTCATTTTCCTTCTTTCTTTTTCCTTTTCCTTCTTCTGATTCTCTATTCCTTTTATATAGATTGTTTTGTATTCCTTTTATATAGATTTTTTTGTTTTGTTTGTTATCATTTGATTTTATTATTGTTTTTATTTTTTCCTCTTTTCTCTTCTTCCTTTGTTTCTTTCCTTTTTCTTACTTGTCTCCTTTCGTTTTTTTTTCTTTCTTTCTTTTTTCTATTTTTTTCTTTCAATTCGTTTTATTCGCATTTCATAGATTTTTCCATTGTTCCCTTAAGTATCGTTTTCCTTCCTTCACTTATTCTCTTTCTTCCATATATCCTCCCATTTCGTGATACCTCTTTCTCTTGTTTTCCTTCTCTCTGTTTCTCTCTCTTTACCTCCTCATTCTCTCCCCTCCTTCATTCCCCCTCTTTTATTCCCATTTCCTTTATTCCTCCTTTCTTTGTCGTTTTTTTCCTTTATTTTATTCTTCTCCCTTTTCTTTTCCTTTCTTTTCTTTCTTCCTCCCCACTTTTCCTTCCTCCTCCTCCCCTTCCCCTTCGTCCTCCTCACCCTCTCATACTCCCCGATTTCCCTCCTCCCTCTTCATCTCTCCACCCTCCTCTCTCCTCTTCCCTTCCTCTTCCCCTATTCTCTCATCTCTCCTCTCCCCTCCCTCCTCCTTTCTCTTCACCCTCCCCTCCTCCTCCCATCCTCTCTCTCCTCCCCTCTCCCCTCTTCACCCTCCCCTTCCCCTCCTCTCCTCCCTCCTCCTCCTCCTCCCTCTTCCCCTCCTCACCCTCTCATCCTCTCCCCCTCCCCTCCACTCCTCCCTATCCCCCCTCCCCCTCCCACCCCCCCTCCTCTCCCCCTCCCATCCACACCTCCCTTTCCCCCCCTACCTCTCCCATCCCCCCCTCCTCCCCCCCTGCCAGTGTTTCACCCCGCGCATTAAAACCACGAGGCCGGGATCTGCTTTTGAGGAATTTTCCACTTCTTCATAAATATATCCTCGCCGCAGGAGATCCCGCGGGACCACTAGAACCACGCTCCTCCTCCTGTGCGTGTGGATGTGTGTGCGTTTTTGGTAGTGTGTGTGCTTGTGTGGGCATCTGGGAGGGGGGGGGGGTTGGGAGAGGGGAAAGGGAGAGGGGTAAGGGAGGGGAGAGTTGTTTGTGTGTGTGTTTGTATGTTCGTGTGTGTTTGTGTGTGTGTATTCGTGTGTGTGTGTGTGTGTGTGTTTTTGTGCGTGTATGTGTGTGTGTGTGTATGTGTGAGTGTGTGTGTGTGTGTGTGTGTGTCTGTAAGGTAAGGGAAAAGGAGTTATTTTCTGTGTATATGTGGGGAGAAGGGGGTAGCATGATCGAATCAGTACATATGCATATTAACGTTTATATGTATAGATGTGGCACTACGCGTGCGTAGAAGGCTGTTTAAGATTGATGTATTAATGTATGTGCACACACGGTCTTTCAATAGGTTGTACGTATACATAAAATACCCCCCCCCCCCCCCTCCACACACACACCCACGCCCACACCCTGCCTTCAGCCCCCACAGTCACTCCCCCCTTCCGCTACAAACCCCTATCCCTCACTCCACCCCCTCCTATTCCTATATCCCACCCCCCACCCAACACACAACCACCCCATCGCCCTATCCACATCCACCCATCTCTCACCCCCCCCCCCCCCGATTCCCCGCCCCGGTCAGCAAGCGTCTGTCCGCGTGCATGTAAATAAAAAGGTATTTAGACGAGAAATCTACGAAACCCGATGATGCTCTTGAGGTAAAACGAGAGGCCATTAAGAGCGACGGAATGCAATAGAGAGAAGATGTATTTATATATTTCGAGAGAGAAAAATGAAAGGAAGAAGAGGGAGAAAGAACGAAGAATTGGAGCAGGAGGAATGAAAGGAGGGAATAAGAGGAAAGGTGAAATGATACAGCACATGGTAATCAGCGAAGGAGGAATTGGAGGAATGTGGGAGAGAAGAATGGAAAGAAGAACAAGATATAATAATGAGATGGATAAGGATTGAAAAAATGGGAATGTAAATAAGGCTGATAATGATAGGAAGTGGAAAACTAAGAATGAGAATAATACTGATAATGATAACAAGGATAAGATTGATAATGATAAGAAAATGGATAATAAGTCGATGGATAAGAATAAAAATAAGATGAATAAAGATAAGGAGATAATCAAAATAATGGAAAAATGATAACATGAATAAGAATAGGAATGATAACAACATGGATAAGACAAGGATGATTGAGAATGCGAGTAAAACTGAGAAAGGTAAGAAGATGGATAAGACGCAGAGGATAAAGAAAGAAAATGAGATTAAGAAGTGAATAGGAACGTGCATCTAGAAGCAAAATAAGGAGAACTAAAATTACAATAAGAAATGGAAACAAATAAGCAAGCAAGATGAGACGAATGATAAGAATAAGAAAGATTTGGAGAAGAAGGCCGAGAAAGATAAGCAATATTGTTATTACTTTTATTATTATCAATTTCATTATTATTATCATTATATTATCATTATTGATATAATCATTATCATCATCATTATCATCATCATCATCATAATTGTTAATGTAATTATTATTATCATTATCAGCATTATGAGGATAATAATCAATTATAACGATAAAGAAAATGATAATGATAATATTGATAATAATAAAGATAGTCATGCTAATAGGAATTGTAGTAAAGATGATAATAATAAATGATGATGAAGATAATAATTACAACAACAACAATTATAATGATGATAATAATAATGATAATAATAATAATAATAATAATAATAATAATAATAATAATAATAATAATAATAATAATAATGATAATAATGATAATAATGATAATGATAATAATAATAATGATTATAATAATAATAAATTAATAAATAAATAAATAAACAAAAGATAAGATAGAGAACAAGAATTTAAAGTATATGTATACATATATATATATATATATATATATATATATATATATATATATATAGTGCGAAGACATGTATTTGTTG
>NC_061840.1:24377653-24387653 GCF_019202785.1 Penaeus chinensis
ATATATAAGTATGCGTGGGTATGCGTTTATATTCGAACTTAGAATGAAATCCAGTATTTACACACATATAAAAATAAACACAAAAGTGTTTCCGTACGAAGATCTATTCCCCTCTTTATTTATATGTACACAATCATGTATGTATGCAAAAGTAAATACACATAGGTTGTGCAAGGTTGGTTACATATGTACACACTCGAGGAAGATTTCTCGAAATAAAGAAAATCCAAGGACGATGTTTTTTAGGCAAATGTGAGAAGAATCAACGGACGTAAATATTGACTTGCTAATTGGCAATTTGGAAGCCTTTCGGACGAGCTGAAAACCGTCGCTTGTGCTTTCTTTTAGGTCTTTATTCCCTTATTTTCTTCATTCTTATTTTTTTTCTTGTTTTTAATCTTCTTTATATACCTTTTCTTCTTATTCTTTCCCATTTTTCTCTTTAGTTTAGTTCCTGTTTCCCTTTTCATTTGTGTCTTCTCTTTGTGAAAATGCTGCAATAGCCCGTGTAAATTTGCCTGTTTGAACAGCCTGTAATGCAGGCTTTAACAGACTTTGAATTCATGAATAATGTTACTATTTTTTATGGCCTTGTAGTTTTGTTTATATTGTAAATAAATTCTTAAATTCTATGTGTTTCGATTGTTGTTATTTTATATATTCAATCTCCTAAAACAAATCAGAGAGCTAATGGTGTCAGCAAACACATTCCAAACGAAAAATAAATTATAAAAGAACAACCATTTATTTTATGAGATGCCATCAATATAACGGGGATTTCTGTCATTTTAAAGGGTGCCTCTTTTTCCCAAACATTTATTTTTGTTCATCGTTATTGTTAACAGTAGTATTATCATTACTTTTGTTATTTTTGTGTTCATTAGTGTTCTTATCAGTATGAACGCTATCATTATTACTGTTACCATTACTGTCATTGTAGTAATGGTAGTTGTAACACTAATCGTACTCTCATCATTATTGTTATTATTATCATCAATGTCATTTTCATTATCATTATCATTAGTGGTATCTTTATCATTGTTAATATGATTATAAAAGATTACTATTACCAATATCTTTATCAGTATCATCATCATCACCATCGTCATTATTTGCCATCCAACTATCTTTAAAGGTTTAAAACAATGTAAGAGTGTGCAACCAATGCTTAGGTTTATTTTCTCTCTTTCTTTCTTTTTCTCTGTTTCTTTCTTTCTCGCTTAAGTAGTTCCTAGTTATCCTTTGTTATTTTCCCTTCGTTTCCTCTTTCTTTTCGAGAAGTCTGTAATGAAGCTCAAAATTACAGATATTAAGAAAATTCTAATGATAATTAATAATAGAAATAATGATAACACAAATAACAATGCTAATCAGAATAACAAAGAAAGTCGAAATGTTAAGAATATTGATCGTGATTATTTTAGTAATAGTAATGATGACAATGATAATAACAATAATGACAACAACAATGATAATAACAATGATAATAATGATAACGCTATCAATATTGATAATGTTGTTGTTAATTATAAAAACAATAATAATAATGGGGATATTGATAATAATAACAGTAATGATGGTAATAATAATAATTATAATAATGATCATAATAATGGTAATAGTAAAAGCAATAGTAATAATAATAATAACAATAGTAACAATAACAATAATAGTTATGGTGTTAACGAAAAGGATGTCAATGATAATGTTAGTAAAAATAGTAATGATAATGAGGATAATGATGATGATGATAATGATAATAAATATTATTATTATTATTATATTGATAATAATGGTAATGGTAAAATAATGATTAAGAATTATAACAACAATGATACTGATGATAAGATAATGACAATCATTAAAATCATTTAAAATCATGTTTATATCATCATTATTATCATCATATTATATCAACAAAAATTATAATAAAACTGATAACTATCATTAGTATTATTACTGTTTACTATCATCATTATCATCATTATCATTGGCATTATCATAACAAATATATCAGTAATACACACAAAAGAATAGCAACAGCAATCAGAAATAATAATAATAATAGTAATGATAATGATGCTCCTGATAATAATGACAACAATGATAATCACAGTAACACTGATAATAAACAACGATAGTGATAAGTAATAAAAACGTCAACAATAAAAAGGGAGACGAGAGAAAAAATAATAATATCTAAAAAAATATAAGAGAAATGAATCAAAGATAACAACAACAACAATAACAACAACACTATCGAAAAGGGAAAATGATAATACAACAGCTATAGAAAAAAAACTATAACAACAACACTTATCGGAAAATGAAAATGAAAATCTTTCTGAAAACCAAGAGCAATGAATCTCTCGGAAGACGCGTAACTACTGAAGGCGAAGGTCGTAGCTCATCGGCACGACCTCCCGAGCAGAAATCTTTCCCCACAGCAATTAAAAGGATTTGATAGACCCGTTAAAAGGATAGATGAACGGGGTCTCTCTATCTATCAGATTTTCCTTTTGCCAGCTGAGTTGTATTTTCGACTTCTGTTGAAGTAGGTTTGGGGGAAGGAGGTGGAGGGTGGGAAGGAGGGGGGGGGGGGAGAGAGGAAGGGAGGTGGAAGGTGGGAACGAGGGAAAGAAGGAGATGGAGGATGGGAACGAGGAAGGGAGGGAATTGAAGAGTGGGAAGGAGGGAGGTAGAGAGGGAAAGAGGGAGGTTAAGGGTGATCAAGAGGGAGGGAGGGAGGCTGAGGATGGGAAGAAGATAGGGAGAGAGGTGGAGGGTGGATATCAGTATGAATCTATCTATCTATCTATCTATCCATTCGTCTTTCTAACCATCTAACTTTCTATTTACCGATCTTTACAAATAAATACGCATGAATGATCATAAATACATTTTATTTTCTCACGTGTTTCCGCCTGTACTCGTCAGATAATCGTCACCTCCCGAGCCTTTTTTTTTTTCGAACGGCCTTTGAAAAGAAAGTTCAGGACAGAACGTGTCGTGAACGTGTCGTAAACAGCTGACGGAAAGCCACGGGCCAGCCAGGCGGTAGGGGGAGGAGGAGGGGGGTGGGGGGGGCAGTCGCCCATACTTTGGAATCGACTCCATTTATTTGTTTGTTTATTCATTCAGTTATTTATTTAGTTAGTTAGTTTATTTTAGTTATTTACATTTAATTATTTACTTATCTTATTTATCTATATGCTAATTATTTATTTATTTGTTTATTTACCTATTTTTACTGGAGAGAAGAGGGGTGATGGAGGAAAGGGTTCATGGAGAGAACGAGAGAAAAAGAAGTGAGGAGAGAGAGAGAGAGAGAGAGAGAGAGAGAGAGAGAGAGAGAGAGAGAGAGAGAGAGAGAGAGAGAGAGAGAGAGAGAAAGGAAGAGAAAACGTTGGTAAAGAACAAGGTAGTAAACAGAGAGGTTAAATATTCACCCCTCGAAACTTAATGGCATTATCAATTGTTATGGTGATGATATTCAAGGATAGAATTAATCTAATGTCAATATTGCTGACTTCATTGCTTTCAACAATGGTTATACTGAAAAATAAATTAAACTACACTAACAACAATAGTGATTGTAATTTAGGAATATTAAAGAAATAGGGAAAATAAAGCGGCTATGACAGTGATGATGATAACAATGGTGACAAGAAATAGCCAATAATGCATACGATAATGGTGATACTAGCACTGCTATTATTATCATTATACTATTGATACTACTAATAATTATAATTAGGGATGATTATAATATAACGATGGTAATAATATAATGATTATAATGTTTATGATAAGTATAATGACTATAATAAAGTTATAATGATGATAATGGATGATAATAATAATGAGAATTATAATAATGATGATAATAGCAATAATAATAATAATGATAATAATGATAATAATAATAATAATAATAATAATAATAATAATAATAATAATAATAACAACAACAACAACAACAACAATAATAGCACTGGTAATTATATTGTAATAGTAATGATGATGATGATAATAATAATGATAATAAAAATAATAATGATAATAATAATAATAATAATAATAATAATAATAATAATAATAATGATAATAATAATAATGATAATAACAATAATAATGATAATAATAACAATTATAATATTAATTATAATGATAATAATGATGATGATAACAAAAATGCTAACAATAATATTAATTGGATTAACAACAATAATGATGAAAATCACAATCATCATCATTATTATAATTATATTACAAACAAAAACAACAACAACAAAAATCATCACAATAGTAATAGTCAAAACAACAACGACCACAGTAACAATTACATAAAAGATAGGAATATCAGTGATCAGATTCTCCCTAAATATCAGCTCATTTTATCGTTTCCTTTACTCCGCCGACCCGGACTCATATTGAAAGCTGGCAAGTGTAAAGATGTGAATAACTGTTATGTCTTTTTTGAAAGGGGAGGAAGATACGGTCATAATAAAAGGTTCACGTTATTTTGGTTTCAATGAGAAGAGAGAGGAGAAGAGAGCAAGGGATAGAGAAAGGGAGTGAGGAAGGGAAGGAGGGAAAGAGCAAGAGTGAGTGGGATGAAGAGAGGAAGGGAGAAAGTGAATGAGCAAAGAATCAAAGGAGGGAAAGAGTGACTGTGAGACGGATGTAAAGAGGAAGGGAGGGAGGAGAGGAAGAATGGCAGTGAGGGGGAAGAAGGAAGAGAGAGAGAGAGGGGGGGGGGGGGAAGAAGGGAGAGAAATAGCGACAGTGAGAGGGATGTACAGAGGAAGGGAGGGAGAGATAAAAGGAGAAAAGTGGAAGGAGCGAATAGAAGAGGGAGAGAGAAAAGTACACATACAGAGAAAGAGAGAGAGGGAGAGACAGACAGACAAACAGACAGATAGACAGACAGAGGCACAGATAAAATAGCAGATATAGATAAGTAAAGGCGATATAGAGTTAAAGAAAACATTGGGGAAAGAACGATATATATAAATATACATATATATATATATATATATATATATATATATATAGAGAGAGAGAGAGAGAGAGAGAGAGAGAGAGAGAGAGAGCGGGAGAGAGAGAGAGAGAGAGAAAGAGAGAGAGAGAGAGCGGGAGAGCGAGAGCAGGAGAGAGAGAGAGAGAGAGAGAGAGAGAGAGAGAGAGAGAGAGAGAGAGAGAGAGAGAGAGAGAGACGACAACAAGAACATAATGCCCAACATATCTCATCCTCGCAAAATACCAAGTTAATATTACAAACTCTACGCATTGTGTCCGCCGGATTTCACTATGTCTCTCCCATACAACAGAGGAGATTCTGGCCTTAAGAACCCGAGACAATATACTGCAGGTCTGTGATTCGTCTTGCTTTCCGGAATCAACGAGGAGGAGTTCCTGTGAGGGCGGGAGTGAGGGAGGGAGCGTGGGAGGGAGGAAGGGAGCGTGGGTGGGAGGAAAAGGGAGGGAAAAACGGGAAGGGGAGAAGACAGGAGGGTGAATTGGAGGAAGGGGAGGTGAGGAGAGAGAGAGAGGAAGGGATAAACGGGAGAGAGAGAGAGTAGGAGACTGAATAGGAGGGAGCGAGTGAGGGAAGGGGGGATGGAAACGCCGGGAGGGAGAAAAGGTAGGAAAGTGAATGGGAGGGAGGAGAGGGATGAACGAAATGGAAAGAAGGAAAGAAAGTGAATGGAGGAAGGAGAGGGAAGTAGGAAAGGAGAGGAGAAGAGGGAAGGATGAAAGGAGAAGGGTAGCAAGGTAGGAGAAAGGGAAAACCGGGAAGGAGAAGGAGAATGAGTAGAAGAGAGAAGAACGACGTAAAGAAAGGGAGAGAGGAAGGGATGGACGAGAGGGAGAGAAGGTATGAGAGTGATTGGGAGAAAGGGGAAGGAAAGAAGGACAGGAGAAAGGATGAAGATAGAGAAAGACGGATGAAGAGAAGGAAAAAGAGGTGTAGTGAGAGACAGAAGAAGAGAGGGGAGAAAAGAGGAGAAATCATGGAGAGAAGGCGAGGGGGATACGAACAGACAGAACATTTCTATAATAAAGACAGACACAAGAGTCTCACTATGTAATTCAGCGAACAACATCTCATATGCGATGAAATATACAATAGTTCCTTCCTTGCAAAATTCAGGATTAGGATACCATAGGTCAGAATCGCGCTGGAATAAATCCGAAATAATAATAACGACGGAAGCTACAAAAATAACGAAAGATAACCCAATAAATTTCCTCGGAATTAACAGCGCCATTTATTGTGATACAGAGAGATACAGCCGCGAGTCATAGAAAACGGACGTGTTGTACAGAAAACGGGAATATCAAAGGACAGGAAGGAAGGGCATTCATCTCGTCGCCGTAATGTTTTGGATTCCGTTTTCTATGAGGCGAGAAGAGGCGCACAGCCATGCGCAGTTGCTCTTTGGATTTTCATTTCTATTTCTATTAATACTGTTGTTTTAGTATTTTCCTCTTTTACGTATTTGGACTGTCATGAATAATACATAGGCGTACATACATACATACACACACGTACACGCACCTTCATCACCCAAATAATAAAACACTCTCTAGAACCATCATCCCACACAATCCTCTATTCACACAGATACAACAAAAAATGGACCTTCCTCTACTGACACAGACGAGCAAACAAACAAACAAAAAAAAAAAGGCTCTCACGGTCCTTTATACACACTCGCGCACTCACAAAAAGGCAATCACGACCCAAAAGCAAACACACAGAAACAACTCAACTCTCAAATGATAACATGTCTCTTTTAGCAACACCCCCCCTCCCCTCTCTACCCCTTCCCTAACCCCTCCCCTTTTATGTCCTCCCCTTCCCCTTAAAAAGGATATATATGTAAAGAGAGAGAGAGAGAGAGAGAGAGAAAGAGAGACAGAGATTTAAAGAAGGAAAGAATGGAAGAGGGAGGGAGATAGAGAGAGAGATAAAAACAGATAGATAGATAGAGAGATAAAGAGAGAGAGGGAGAGAGAAGGTAAGAGAGAATAAAAGGCGACTTTCCTCCGATCTTCCTTTCATCTTCTCTCTCTCACTCACTACCCTCACGTTTTTGCTTCTCTTCCTCCTGCCCTTTCTCCCTCTCCGTTCCTCATCCCTTTACTATTCCTACACTCTTCCTCTCTCTATTCGTAGTTCTCCTATTTATCTCTTCCTTCTCCATATTCTACTCATCCTGTTTCGTTCATCCCTCCTTCCATGTTTCTACTCTCCTTATCTTCTCGTCCCTTCCTCCTCCCCCCCCCCCCCCCACTCTTTTTCTTCCTCTTTATTGAATATTTCTCCTCCTTACTCCTGTATCCTTCCTCCTTTTATTCTTTCCACACACCTCCTCGCCCCTTTACTTTGCTTCTCCTCCACTTCCTCTAGCTCCTGTACCCTCCTCCCCTCTCTCCCTCCCTCTCCTCCCCCCCTCTCCCTCCTTCCCTCCTCTCACTCCTTCTTCCCTCTCTCCTACCTTCCCTCCCTCCCTCCTTCCCTCCCTCCCTCCTTCCCTCCCTCCCCTTCCTCGTCTCACTCTTTCTCCCTCCTCCTCCTCCTCCTCCTCCTCCCTCCTCCTGTTCCTCCTCCCCCTTTGCTTTCCACTTCTGATGGTGGAATAATTTGTCCCAGAGAGTCCAACACGCAGTCCCTATTTGCATGTGATTTAAATGGGCGAGAGCGAGGCGAAGGGGTGAGAGGGTGAAGCAAAGGGTGAGGTTGTTTGGGGTTGGCGAGAGGGTGAAGGAAAGGGTGAGGTTGTTTGGGGTTGGCGAGAGGGTGAAGGAATGAGTGAGGTTGTTTGGGGTTGGCGAGAGGGTGAAGCAAAGGGTGAGGTTGTTTGGGGTTGGCGAGAGGGTGAGGGAATAAGTGAGAAAGAGGAATCGAGGTTGAAGGAAAGAGGGAAAGGGAGAGTGGGTAAAGGAAAGGGAGTGATGGGATGGTGAGAGAAGTGATGTATATAAAAGATTAAGGTAAGGGTAAGAGGTAGGAATCTTGTATTATGATGAAACAGGGAAAACAACTAATTGGGAAAAATAAGGGTGAAGGGTAGGGTGAGACTGCAGGGGTTGGCGAAGAGTAGAGATAGTAAGGATGAGGCCTGAGTGAGGTTGGAAAAAAGAGTGAAGGGAGAGGGGAATGTCAAAGAACGGGTGACATATGAGAATCAGAAATTGAGGAATCGGAATAAGGTAACTATAACAAAGGAAAGGGAGAGGTTACCATAAGATGACTAAAAATAAAGTGAGTGAGAGGGCACAGGGTGAGAATGAGTCAGGAGAATTAAGGTGTTAAAGAAAAAAGGAAAACAAAGTAAAGAGAGGGAGACATGAGGAGGGCTGAGAGGAGGAAGAAAGTGAGGAGGGGGATGGCGGAAGAGTGGGGGAGGAGGGAGAGGGGATGGAGCGAAAGTGTAAAGAACGGAGGAGTAGGAAGGAAAGCATAAAAAAGAGGATGTGAGTTTGATGAAAAAGATAGAAAGCAAAAGGGCGGTACTGAACTAATATTTGACGGAATGGAATAGAGAAATAACTAGGGGAAAAAGAAAGCTGAAGTGAAAAGAAAGAGAGAGAATAAAACGAGAGAGAGAGACAGAGAAGGAGAGCAAACAGTGCTATTGAGAAGAAGCTTAATGAAACGATATAGAACAAGAGCAAAGAAATGAGTGAAGTGAGAAAAAAAAGCTGTTTTGTGAGCGAGGAGAAAGGAGAAGGGCGGAAATACTTGATAAATGAGATAGAATAAGACAAAAAAAAAAAAAAAAAACTAAAAAGAAAATGAAGTGAGAAGAGATAGGGGAAAGAATGAAGAGTGAGAGGCGAGACAGAGCGCTAAAGAACGATGGTTGGAGAGGGGAGTAAATAAAGGGAAAGATAAAGAATGACCGAAAGAGAGTGAGGGGAAATGAAGGAGATAAAGGGGACGCGATAGAAGGTAGGAATTGAAAGAACACTGGAATAAGAGAGAAAGGAGAGAGAAGAGCTTATTGCAATAAAAAAAGGAAAAGAAGTGGATATAGAAGAACAGTATAGCATGGATAAAGACGCAGTTAGAGAAACTGAGGATAAAGAAGGAAGAGAAGAGGGAGGAAGGTAAAGAGTAGACAAGAGCAACCGTTTTAGAAGAGAGAAAGGGAAAGTGAGGGAGAAAAGGGGAGAAGGAGAGGAGAGAAAAAAGTGAGATAGAGATAGCCAGATAGTCAGAGAAAGAGAGCGGTAGAGAAAGAGAGAGATCGGGGAGAGCGACAGATAGAGAAGGAAAAAATCAGGTAAAAAAAGTAAAAAGGAAGAAAAAAAATAAAGATTAAAAAAACAAACTACAGAAACAAATGAACACACACACATGTAAGAGACAAACAAGCCGAGAAACATAGGCAAACCCCACGCGCAAGGGAAACACACTTACAGATTATAACAACCTCGCGCGGACGTCGAACATGTAATTAAATCGTGTTATATTTCAGGGGGCGAGAGAGACCTATGAACCATTTCTGTGTCGAGGGTTTTAAAGCGAGGGTGACAAAGATGCCGCGTGTTTATTAGATGTGAATTATTATCATTAGTTATTTTTTTCTAACGAGGGAGGTGAGAGGAAGAGAGGGCGAAGAGAGAGAGAGAAAGAGAAGGGATGAGGAGAGAGGAGTGGAAAGGAGGTGGGATGGGAAATGAGAAAGGGAAGATAAAAAAGAGAGGAGGGAGGTAAGGGAAGTTGGGTATAGGAGGGAGAAAATAGGGAGGAGGAAGTATGAGGAGGGAGAATTTTGGGGAAGGAGAGAGGGGGTAAGGGAGTTGTAAGGAGGAAGGGTGTTGGAAGAGGGAGGAAGGGAAAGGGTTTGAGAGGAAGAGGGAAGGAAGGAGATGGGGGCAGGTAGGAGGGAGAGGGTAAGAGGGAGTGGAAGGATTGTAGAGAGAGAAGGCAGGAGGAGGGAAGAAGTTAGATGGACTAGTGGGACGAGAGAGGAGGAAGAAG
>NC_061840.1:24392653-24400153 GCF_019202785.1 Penaeus chinensis
CTTTTCCTACAAGTATGCAGTACACCTAAAAGGCTCATAATGCATCACCCACGGAACCCAGTAACTGTGTCCTTTTCCCTCAGATCTCATCACAAAGTGGACACAAAGCCTTGCCTTTGCTGACGGACCCAAACAGTGAGGAGTGGAATAGGGAGCCCCTTTGGCTATCCGACAGCAACAACTGAGTAATGCGAGGACATATTCGGTCATAAAGTTGCTATAAATTGTTACTCAGACTGCATTAATAGCCTAGTCTGTTTTCCATTGTTAGCTGTTGTTTTAGTTGGACTTAGAAATGATCATTAACCCGCATTAATTAGAATGAAATTCCTTGATATTTTGCAACTATTATATCTAATTACGGCGGTTTAGGATATCAAAAATCCCTAATTTCTAAACAAAGAGTGTTCTTTGCGACAAATGTTGAAACAAGGAAAGAATGAGAACGAATAGGTTTATCTTCACATCGCAAGAGGCGTATATAACTTTTAATTATAACTCCGTCAAATAACCACGAAATGGTAGCTAAATACAGCATGAATATAATAAATACAACACGAACGCACAGGATTAGCAACATTGCAAAATGACAAACTGAAACCTAATTTGAAAACGCAGCTATGCTATTATTTGTTTTCGATATAATTTCTTAATCAGACTTAATTGTCTTATTTTATTCAAGCATTTCTCTGCGCTAGCTTTCATATATGAGTATAGCCTAGAAGTTTTTATTGTCTTTTGATTAAACTTTTCACTTTATTTGCTATTCAACTTTATCAATAAAATCATATTTACATACTCTCATGGCAGGACACTATATTTCTTTAACCCCTTACTCATTTCACTCACTCTGTCTCTGTGTATGTTCTTTCTCTCTCTTTCTCTGTGTATGCTCTCTCTCTCTCGCTCTCTCTCTCTCTCTCTCTCTCTCTTTCTCTCTCTCTCTCTCTCTTTCTCTCTCTCTCTCTCTTCTCTCTCTCTCTCTCTCTCTCTCTCTCTCTCTCTCTCTCTCTCTCTCTCTCTCTCTCTCTCTCTTTCTCTCTCTCTCTCTCTCTCTTTCTATCTATCTAGCTACTTGTCTATCCCGCTCCTACCCGCCCTCTCTCTCTCTCTCTCTTTCTACTTCCTTCAGCAAACGTTTATGAAATATGGACCTTTCTCTCCATTGTTCAGAGGTCAAAGTTTACATTAAAATTAATGATATATATCTTCATGAAGATGTGTTTTATCTTATCAGAAATACACAATCTGAAACATCTGATACCTTTATGAACAATTTAATATAAACAAAAAATACCAATATCTAGCTATCTATTTATCTATCCATCTGTATGTATATATATGTATATATATATATATATATATATATATATATATTCAGATTTATGTAACGCTTGCTCACTTTTTTGCTGGTAATTTCTAAAAAAAAAAAAAAAAAAAAAAAAAAAAAAAAAAAAAAAAAAAAAAAATCTGTATTGATAAAATAAAATAAATAAAGGAGAACTTGAGAAAACAATGACATGAACTTAATAAGATAAAATGTAATAGAGATATAATTTAGAAAATATAATATAATAATATAGCCAATGATATATAATATAATAATATAGCCAATGAAATATAATATAATCAACACACAGAAGTCTGGTGGTGTGTGTGTGTGGGGGGGGGGGGGGGGGGGGGGGCATTTTCGAAACTGTATACTATAGAAAGCCTTTGGTAAAGTAAATAGGGAATCGGAGAGGAGAGAGAGGGAGGTATATTTTAACCCAGTGTTAGCGGGTTTATTTACTTAAGATTTCAATGAGTTTTGTTACATACAAATCTCACTCCACGTGTGCTCAGCAGCAAGGAGTCTATCAGTTGGCCCTTGTGACCGATCCTAGTTTTCACATTCCTTGAATTGACGGGAAAGTGCGGTTTCCTTTCCAATACTGCTAATATTGACATTGTTATCTTTCTTATTGATATCATAATTATTAAGTTATTATTAAGATATTAATAACATCAAAATACAATCAAATAATAGAAGTGAAGCTTTCAAAAAATGTAGGAAAATGTTAAACAGACGAGACTAATAGCTGACTCCTTGTCATATGAAGAGCCATACTGGCAAATACGATAATTATACAACCAAAGGTATCAGTGCAGGTCAAAACATAGCTGAGCAAGAAAGAGAAGATAAAGATTTGTCAGCTCTTAACGTAGTTTAAACATTTCATAATCTTATAAAAAAGAAGCACGATACGATCGACTTGAATCAAACGTCATTGAAATGGGGTTCATTGACCTAGGAATTCTTACAGGTTAATAAAAGTCACGTAAAAAGCTTATGGAGCAGATGTAATCTATTGGTTACAATTTTGTATAAGACTGCAAAAGTCCAATATCCGTACGATATCCATCTAAGTCAGACATGAGAAAGTTAATGGAATTCTGGAATATTGGGCACACAACTATGGCTACAGTCCAGAGTCCACTTCAGGGAAGCGAAACTGCTGATCCGCCTTTACTATAACAGCAGGGATACCTAGAGCTCTTATGACATGGACGCTCGTACGGTTTTTGAGGACAGACAATAACCGGTGGTGCTCAAGTTCAGCACGATAAAAAGATGGGGATAGTAATAATAATGATGATAATAATGATGATAAGAGGAAGACGAAGAACGATAAGGAGAATGGTGACAATAATGATAATGATAATAATAATAATGACAATAATAATAATAATAACGATAACAATGATAATGACAATGGTGATAATAATAGTAGCAAAAAATAATGATATCAGTAAAAATGTAAAAGGAAAATCTGGTCAACAGGTTCCGCAGCTGATCTATATATCTGCTTTCCTACCCCCCCCCCCCCTCTTTCATGTTATATGTTAATGCACACACACATACACAAACACACACATACTTGAATACTCGAATAAACACACACACGCACACACAAACAAACAAACACTCCTAAACCCCCCCTCAAAAAAAAAAAATAATAATAATAAATAAATAAATAAATTCAGGGCAACACAGCCCCCGACTCCACGACCCGATGCAAACACGGCTCTCCCGGGTAATGCGGAATAAAGCAAGGCACTCTGGCGCTCGCCCTTTGAGAGGCACAAGGAGGTTCGAGGGACATTCTGAGACGGGGGGAGGGAAGGAAGGAGAAGGAGAGAGGGAGGGAGAGGGAGGGAGGGAGGGAGGGTGGGTAGATGGTTGAGAGAGAGGAGAAAGAAAGAAAGACAGTGGCAGCAAGAGAAAGAGGGAGGGAAAGAGGGTGGGGGAGGGAAAAAGATAAATAGGTAGAAAGAGAGAGAGAGAGACAGATGTAAAGAATGAGTGACAAAGATAGCCTAAGGACCCTTTCTCCCCCAACCCCACCCCACACCTCTTTTACCCCCTTCCCTCTATTCATTAAGTCCTCCTCTCCCCCTCTACCCACCACTTTCCTCCCCTCCCCCTATTTCCATCACCTACTCCCACGCTATGCCTACTCTTTACCACTATGACATTTTCTCCCCCTCCTCTACACTCCCTGCGACCCCTGTTACCCCAAACCCGCTCAGTATCCACCCCCATCCCCCATTCTTCCTGCTCGCCTTTACCCCCACCCCCCTTTCATAATTTACTAACCCATAACCCATCCCTCCCACTCACATAATCTACCGCTCCTCCCCTCTCCCCATTCACATCAAAAGAACCATCAGACTATCTACCCATTACATACCCTTCCCTTGATTCCCATTCCCTTTTTATACACCTTATCCCCTCCATTACCCCTCCGCCCCCCCTTCCCCACTCTTTCCCGCTCTCCTTTACGTCTTAAACCTTCTTCCGCCAGTCCATTACCACATCTATACCTTACTAATAAAGCTAGAAGTTACCCCATCCCTCTTCAAGGTCCTTAACCTCTCTTTTAACCCCTTCGCTAAACTAATCCCCCATCCTCCCTTTTCTTCTCCTACCATTACTCCCTACCTTCATATCCTCTCTCCATCTCACTCATCTCCTTTCCCCACCTCACTCCCTTCTTCTCCCCACTTCTAACTCCTATCCCCTACCGCCATCTCACCCCTACCTGTGAGGTTTTCAACCTCCTCCCGCCCCCCCACCATACCCATCACCTACCACCCCTCCTTCCTTGCTCCGATCCTTCTATCCCTCTCGTCCCCTTATCCGCACTCTCTTCCTGTCCCACCGCTTTTTCTCTTTTCTCTCTACTTCCACGGTAGCTTCTCCCTCTTCTTCTCGTTTTCCTTGCTTGTTCTACCTTTTATCTCTATCTCTACTCTATCCTGAATCCATCCTATCCCTATCCTGCCCTGTATCCTGCCGCATTTCCCCTCGTACCCCCTTATTCGCACCCTCTTCTTGCTTCATCGCTTTTTCGCTTCCTTCTGCGTCTACGCTAATTTCCGTCTTTTCCATTCCTTTCTCTCGTTTGTCCTACCTTCTAACTTTAATCCTATCCTCTCCTGATCCCATCCTATCCCTATCCTATCTAGCATCCTGCCGAAAACCACAGGGCGAGTCGAGCACAGCCGGACCACTTCCCTCCCCCAGCCTAATTTTTACGCTTTTTTATTTCTGTACCACGCTGGCTCTTCTTTTTACTTGTATTTTACGTTTATTTACACCCCTTTTTGTACATTTTATAATACACTGTGAGATCCTTCTTTATCCGAACATAGGTTACAAAGATTCTGCATCTTTTTTCACGTTTTTTTTTTTTTTTTTTTTTTTTTTTTATCTCTTGTATTTTAAACTCCGTTTTATTTTTTTTATGGTTTCTTTTTACATGTTCATATTTTAATTTCTATTTTACGGCGAGAGATAGTTTAATGATTTATTTTAACGTTTTATTGTTTTTGTGGTTGTTTTTATCTTTTGTATATTTTCTTTTATTATAACAATTCTTATTTGTTTTATTATATTTGTGTGCTACGCTGTCGTCCGCGGGGGGGTAATGTAACCCCATCTTCATGTTAACTAAACGAAGTGGATTCTCTGACTGTTCTTTGACTACCCTTTGGATTTACCTGTCTGGATTTTACACCGTGGATGTCGAAATAAGCCCGTTTTCCTTGCCTAGGTGTATTTATGCTGGACGTGCTATTTAACTATTTTACATATACTGTGAACCATGTGTGCTCCTTTGACTTTTGCTTTTTACTTTCTCTGAATTTTACTTACATTTATCTTGTCCTTTTACTTGTTACTTTTATTCATGCTCATACCTTTTACTCGTCTTTTACTTAAGCTTTTACTTTTTGCCTCATTTTACCATTTACTTGTTTTATCTTAGATGTTAGGTCTTATTATTGTTTTTAAGCTCTTCTGGCATGCTTTCAGCTTTTCTTAAGCCCTTCTGGCGTATTTTTATTCATTCTTAAGCCCTGCTGGCAATTGTCTTTTACGCATTAATTTGATTTACTTTGATGCCCTCTGAACGGTAATTTTTGTTCATTTTAGATTTTGTATTTTTATCATGCATCTTCATATTGGTCACGCTCCTGGTAGGCCTGCATCTCCGCGGATAATTAGCTTGTGAGGTCGTGTGGGTTCTGAGCCTTAAGCTCGGTCCCCTCACCCCCTTTTTCGAGGAACGAATGGGGCCCCTCATTTTCCTTGGCCCCGAAGCCTGAAGCCTCCCGCCTCACAGGTGGCCTCTTTTGGGTTCCTCTCTCACATAACATACCCCTTCCTAACTTCCCCCCTCTCCTCCCCCATCTAAAACCCCATCCCCTCCCGCCATCTCACCCCTACCCCTTCCCTACCTCACCCCCATTCGCTCTACCCTTCTCCTCCCCAAACCTCTTAGCCGCCCCCTTCCTTTAACCCCAAAACCCACTCCCCTATAACCTACCCCCCTCCCTTCTCCCCCCCCCCTAACCTTACTACCCTTACCCCCCCTATTACCCCCCATCCCAACAGCCCCATTACCCCCACACTATAATTTCTTAACTCAGGAAGAAATTGGGGATTTTCGGGAGAACTCTGACGAGTTGACGGAATGTTTGCGACTGAAGCCTCTCATCAACAGAGGAGGGGAGGGGGAGGGGGATAGGGGAAGGGAGAGGGTGGGGAGGGGGAAGGGGATAGGAGAAGGGAGAGGATGGGGAGGAGGGTAGGTAGAGGGAGAAGGGGGAAGGGAGGAGAGGGGGAGAGGGTGGAAGGGAGAAGAGGGGGAGGGGATGGAAGAGGAGTAGAGGAAATGAAGGAAAGAGAGGAGGAATGAAAGAGACGTAAAGAGTGGAGGGTGGGAAATGGAAGAGGAAGGAGTGGAGAAGGGGAAAAGAAAGATGGAGAGGGGGGATATAAGCAAAGGGAGAGAAGGAAGGAGGAAGAAGGGAAGGGGAAAAGAAGAAGAGAAAGAAGAAAGAAGAAAGAGAGAAATGAGAAAAGAAGGGAAGAAGAAACAGGGAGAGATGAGAGGGAGGGAGATAAGAAAGGGAGATGTAGATGACAGAGTGAGAGGAGTAAGGGAGAAGGAAAAGGTAGAAAAAGAGAGGGAGAGCAAAACAAGAGAGAGAGAAAGAGAGGAAGGGAAAGTTAGAGAGAGAGAGAAAGAGAGAGAGAGAGAGAGAGAGAGAGAGAGAGAGAGAGAGAGAGAGAGAGAGAGAGAGAGAGAGAGAGAAGGAGGGAGGGAGAGAGAGAGAGAGAGAGAGAGAGAGAGAGAGAGAGAGAGAGAGAGAAGGAGGGAGAGAGAGAGAGAGAGAGAGAGAGAGAGAGAGAGAGAGAGAGAGAGAGAGAGAGAGAGAGAGAGAGAGAGAGAGAGAGAGAGAGGAAGGGGAAAGGGAAAGAGAGAGAGAGAAAGAGAGAGAGAGAGACAGAAGCAGACACACACACACACACACACACACACACACACACACACACACACAGAAGAATGAAGAGATTACATTACATAATTCAATGAATTATTTCGTCAGCAATATAAAGTCAGAGAGAGAAGACATCAAAGCAGTACCTTTGGTTGTGTATACATCATGTGTATTTTCTTACACTTCATATAACTGTACTCGATATATCGCTCTGCCAACATGTCACTTTTCTGCCAACATCCCATCTCCCTGACTCCCTTCCGCATACATAGCTTTATATTTCAGTTGCGCATTTGTGCCAACCTTTGTAGTTTATTGTTTGTCATTTTTTTCCGTATATATATTCCACTGAGAACAATTTTTATCTTTGATAATACTGTATTTCCCAATAATTAATTGTTCTGCCATTAGTATTTCCTAGTGCCAACATATTATTTATCACTGCATTATATATTCCTCTAACAGCAGTATATCTCTCAACCGACATAGTAATTCCCCGGCAGACAAAATACTTGTCTGTCACCAATATTTATCCCTGCTTATGCAGAGACATTTACCTCTGCTGACAGTATATTTCCCTAGCAATTGCAGATTCTTCCACCACTGATGTTTCCCTTTGCTATTGCTACGCTACCCTGCCCACGTAGCATTTTTCTCTCCCTCCTTACC
>NC_061840.1:24435153-24447653 GCF_019202785.1 Penaeus chinensis
TCCCTTTCCCCTCCCTCTCCATGTTCTCCCTGCCCCCCTCCCCCTCTCTCTCCTTCTCCCTCTCCTCCATACTTCCTTTTCCCTTTCTACTTTTTCCACCCACTCCCCCTTTCTCCTTACTTCCCTTTTCCTCTTTCTCTCCCTCCCCTTCCCTCTTCATCCCACCTCTCTCTCCCTCCCTCCTTCTCTCCTTCTCCATATCCCTCTCTCTCTCTTCATCCGCCCTCTTTCTCCTTCCCTTCCTCTCCTCTCTCCCTCCTTCTCTACCCCCCTCATTTTCCCCTCCTTCTCCACCCCCCTCCTTCCCCCCTCCTTCTCCAACCCCCTCCTCCCTCCTTCTCTCTCCCTCCTGCCCTCTCTCTCTTTCTGTCCCTTCCCCTCCCTCTCTCTCTCTCCTCCTGTCCAGCTGTTACAAAGAATCAATAACCTTCACCCACCGGATATTAGTAATATATAAGACTCTGTGATTCAATTTTCATTACTTACAGCATTTTGGCGACCGCAATAACACGTGATTTGGGGCGACGGCTAATGGGCGTAGCTTACGTCGGCTAGTTATTGGGGCTACGGCAGTGTACTTGCGATTTCTAGATAGGGGTTGGGGGAGGGGAGGAGGGGGAAGGGAGGAGGGATGGAGAGGGAGAAGGGGTTTGAGGAGAGGAGGGGGAAGGGAGAAGGGAGTGGAGGGAAGGGGGAGAAGGAAGGACGGGGAAGAGAGGAGGTGAGGGAGAGGAGAGGAGGAGGAGAAAGGAAGAGAGGGGAGGAGGGGAAGGAGAGGGAAGGGAGGAGGTAGAGGGCAGCGGGGGGTCACGTATTAAATGCTGTACAGATGGCTTTCTGTGAGTGTGTTAGGGTTGCTGCATATTGCATAGCAATATGCAACTTATCTTATAGCTGGTATCTTAGGAGCGTATTGTTGCTGTGTTAGATATCAAACAGTTGATTTATTGTGAATGCGTGCAGTGTGTTAAGTATTGCAGAGCAGACATGCCGGATATTCTAGGAATGTTAGCTGTGTCAGGTGCTAAACAGATGGTTTTCAGTGTGTACAGTGTCTTAAATATCGCATACTTGACATTCTAAGAGTGGGTTAGGTGTGTTACGTATTGCATACCTTGTCAGGTATGCAATACGTAATACCTGTGTTAGATTTTGTGTTGCACCTGTTAAATATCGAGTTGCTGTTACGTGTTTCTGAAATCCTGTGTGTTATGCCCCACATATTGTATAATTGCGCCCTTATTATGCGTGTTATATGTGTTATGTGTGTTAGTGTATTAATGTAATACTGACCTCATGGCTATGTGTTACGTTAGTTAAATAGCGTACATTAACTCTTTAGAAATATTTTGTGAAATATTTTGTGATTTTCGAAGGGTGTGGTTTGTTTTATGTGGTTGCTGTTTACTTGTTGTGAATTGTGCTTGTATGTTGTGTTTTGTGTTATGTTACGTATGTACATTTGTGTGCTTTTATGTATTCGTGCGCCTCGGTTGTAATTTTATTACGTGTGTTTTAACCCATGACTGATATTTGGAGTTAATATATTCCAGCCCCACTGTAACAGTCTAAAGTTATAATCATTTCCTCTGTTATGACTGTAAATTGGCGACTGTACCCTACACCCATCCTATATAACACAACCAGGACTATAAACACAGCTTGGATGTTATATTTGCGTTTCCCGAATTCTTCCCTCGTGTTGCGAACTATGTACTGGTGTAATGGAGATCGTAAATCTACGTTGTAGCGGCGGCATGCGTAAATCTGGGCGCTCGTTGCCTTACATCGGGGTTATTTATGCGCAGGAATCACGGGATTCGTCCGCCGGAGACTGTTCAACCTGTCGCTTAATTTCAGAGACTGTGCTCTAAGCTCACGATTTGCTTTTGTACTGGATGTGTACACGCAGATGGATACATTTATTTAGAAATGTACATGTGCAGACGCGAGGGAGGGTAGACACCTACATATCCACAGACAAACATACACGCGCACGCGCGCAAAGACATACACACACACACACACACACACACACACACACACACACACACACAAACACACACACATAAACACAAACACATAGACACACCCAAACACCTCTCAACTCCTCCCTGCAGATAACTACACATACACACACACAAACACATAAACCACAATTCCTCCCCCCCCTCCACTCCCCCGCACGAACCCACACAGATTATCACTGCGATTTATATTCTCAATCTTCATTCGTGTTCTGAGTCCATGGCGTTTGCGATATTGGCTGAAAT
The DNA here is from genome assembly GCF_019202785.1 of Penaeus chinensis. NCBI lineage: Eukaryota > Metazoa > Arthropoda > Malacostraca > Decapoda > Penaeidae > Penaeus > Penaeus chinensis. Next base: position 24,437,427 of record NC_061840.1, read on the forward strand.
TACACCAAAAAATCGCGTTATGGGGAGAAATTTTACGAGAGACTTATTTTGACTTATTTTACGCGAATTCCTCTGTGCTTTATTCATTTCGGACTTTTTGCTTTATATTTGTTCGGTGGTTATATCTCCTTTCTTTTCCGTATTGATGTCATATCTTATTTATCTGTCTAACCTATCAATTTATCTATTTGCTATCTATTCATAAATTTTATTGATTTCCCTTTTTATTTACCTACTTACCTATCCATCCATCTATCTATCTATCTATCTATCCATTCATTCATTATTTTTTGCACTAGTTTCATATTTTTCTAATCTTCTTTCCTCCCAAACAAAAAGAAATATAACGGAGACTACACGTGTGTTCATGCCTGCTGTATATCCATTTAAACTCTTATTAACTTGGTAGAAAAAACCCACAACGCAAAAACTAGATTTACTAGTCTGTGAACTTCTCAATACGCAAACCTACGCTTATGTCAATACGTACACATGTTTACGTTTCTATATTCATATACCCTCTCACTCTACAACACTCACTGGTAAGTTACGTATACACTGTACATAAAATAACTATATTAATGATAGTTGTATTATCATCGATTTAGTGTAGGTACAGCTTCACTTCTTTATCGTATGCCAAGAATTTGTTACGCTTATAACTTTATTAAGTTTATTTTTATTTTTTTGTCTCTCATGCGGACCAATTCATCTACAGTACATAATTAGGAACTGTCGAGAAAATACTTGATTAAGTAAGCTTGTTATTCCCCTTTTTGTTTTATTTTGTTTTGTTTTATCTATTTTTTTCCGGTGAATCAGAAATTGACAGAATTAAAGAGCATTTGATAATTTTAACTAGCTTTCTCTCTCTCTCTCTCTTTCTCTCTCTCTCTCTCTCTCTCTCTCTCTCTCTCTCTCTCTCTCTCTCTCTCTCTCTCTCTCCCTCCCTCTCTCTCTCTTCTCCCTCCCTCTCTCTCTCTCTCTCTCTCTCTCTCTCTCCCATTCTCTCTCTCTCACTCTCTCCCATTCTCTCTCTCTCTCTCTCTCTCTCTCTCTCTCTCTCTCTCTCTCTCTCTCTCTCTCTCAATCTCTCAATCTATCTATCTATCTATCTATCTATATCTCTCTCTCTTTCTCTCTATCTCTCTCTCTCTCTCTCTCTCTCTCTCTCTCTCTCTCTCTCTCTCTCTCTCTCTCTCTTTAAGAAGTTCCTGTATTTCCGAATCTTTTGGGGAGATCAGAATAGACTTCCACTTTACGGACAAACTCTCATATTGTAGTACGTAATTACAATGAAGCACTTCGTTTACATACCTCGTACCGCTTTATATCCACTTCATTCGCATTATTTTACATCAATTTCCATCAGCATTCCGCGATCCACTTCATTTTCATTGATTCACATCCACTTCCATTGACACATATTCACGATATATCCACTCCATATACATTAATTTTACCGCCACTCCATTCATAACCTACGATATCCACACAGTATCCATTTCTACCCACATAAATTCTCTATCTACTCTAGATCCATTCCCCACGCATTCATTCACTCCTATTCGTTTCCACACCTATCCACACATGTTCGCTATCCACATTATGCCCACTTTTACATCGGTTCAAACCCACGTCTATGAGCACGCATTCACTATCCACGCGAAATATCCACACAATCTCATTCACACACATCCCATCTTGCAAGAACGATATAACGCAATATAAAGTCAATATTGCATGCAATTTCTATCGATCTGGAATGTGCTGCGCAATACACAAGGCAAAATCCAATTCTTATAGTGTGTTAGATCCATTATCTGCCTCACGGTGAATATATTGTACTTCAGATCATGATGACGATGTGATAACGAATAAATAGTGTTTGTTATATGCATGCTGTCGATCGTATGATGGGGTAATTTTTTTTTCTTATCTTTTTTATCATTATTATCCTTATGTTTATTATCATGGCCATTATGCTTATTAATATTATCCATATGCTTATTACTATTACCATTATGCTTACTATCATTATTATTATCATCATTATTATAACTATGATTATTATTATTATTATTATTATTATTATTATTATTATTATTATCATTATTATTATTAATATTATTGTTATTATAATTATTATGATAATAATAATAATATTATTATTATCATTATTACCATTATTATTAGTATCAATATCATACAATTATCACAATCATTATTATTAAAATAATCATTAATATTACTTTTTATCCTTTTGACAATATGAACACGTATATGCTACTGAACAATGACGATATACTTTAGCATATCCGCTGGCATATAAATATGTCAGATAATTATAGGGCAATGATAATATTTCACAGTGTAATAACCCTTTCCAGGATGGCCTCAAACATACTATTAACAATATCAATAAAATCTATGAAATATAAAAGGAGAGACAGAGATGGGGGTAGCGGTTAGCGTAGAAGGTTAAGGGGGAAGGGGGGGAGAGAAAGGGGAAGAGAAGGGGATGGTTGGGGAAGATATGATCACAATATATAAAAGCCAACTTAATTCCCCATCCCCCCCCCCCCCCCTCTTCCACTTGCCCCTTACATCCCCTCCCGTTTCCCCTCCCCTCCCCTCTCCCTTTCCCCCCTCCATCCCCCTTTTTCCCCTGCCCTCTTACCCCATCCATCCCCCCTCCCTTTCCCCTCCCCTCGAGAGGTTACCAACAAGCCCCAATACAGAGAGAGGGGGAAGTCGTAAGCAAAGTCATTAAGGATGATAACCCTATATCACAACCACGGCGATGACGACCAAAGCGGCTTGGGTATGATTGCCTAAACGTTAGCATTATCTTCGACCCTTCGGTTATGCGTCGGTCCCATAAGGCTCAGATTGGCTTGGCTCGTCTGCAAGTGTTTACTGTTATGGTCCTCAGCGGGAAAGTCGGCGAAGTTAACAGAACAGACAGACTAACGCGTCACAGAACCAGGAACGTAAACACAGCGAATCAAGAGCGGGACGAAAGGTAATAAACGAGGATCAGAGGCATAAAGAAGGGAAGAGGAGGGATGGAGGGGTGAAGAAAGGGAGAATGAATAGGAGGAAGAAAGGATAGGAGAGGATGAAGGGGTGAGAGGAGGACAATGAGAAAAGAAGAGTGGAGGAGAAAGGGGGAAGAGAAAGAAGGGGAAAATGAATAGATAGAGAAAAAAAGGATAGAATGAGGAAAGAAGGGGAAAATAAATACGAGAGGAAGAAAGGGTGAGAGGAGGACAATGAGAGAAGAAGAGCGAGTGGAGGAGAAAAGGGGAAGAGAAAGAAGGGGAATAATGAATAGAAAGGGGGAAAAATATAAAAAGTGAAGAAAGAGGAGGGAAGGGATGGAGTAAGAAAAGGAAGAGAAGAAGAAGAAGAGGGGTAAAGGAGGGGAAGAGACGATAGGGGTAAGGAGAAGAGAAAAGGAGGAAAATTGAAATAGGATAGGGAGAAGGGGGGAAGAAGAAGAGATATGAGAAATAGGAAAAGAAAAAAATATATGAGAAAAGATAGACAGTAAAGAAAACGGAAGATAACAACTATAACAATGATGTTAATGATATTGATATAAATGATAATAGATAATAAAAATAACAGTAGAATAAAGGAAATAATAACAATAAAAAAAACAATAATAAATTATATTGAGAAGAAATACCAACGTCTAGAGAAGACAAGCAAATTGAAGAAAAGAGAACACAACTAAAAAAGAAAGATAAATATATGGAGGAAGAACCAAATGTATAAATTTATTGTAAAATGCGCTCGATGACATAACTTGCGGAGGGAGTGAATAATCCCGTTAAAGAAAACGGGCGATGAAGCTCATTTTGAAAACTGATTAAAAATGTCCATTACAGGAATTGCTATTCGAGACAAAAAAAGAAAAAAGAAAAAAAAAAAGGGAAAGAAAAGAGAGAGAGAGAGAGAAAAGAGGTCATATCATTTTCTTAATGAGTGATAAAGTTCATAAAATTAATAGGATATTATGAAACAAAAAGAGGGAGAGGCGGAATGTAAGAGAAATTAGGGAGATGAAAGATAGAGAAAGGCAGAAATAGAAACAGATAGAGTAAGAAAGTGGAGACGAATCGGAGAAAAACAGCAAAAGGGGAAAGGCACGAGAGTGAGAATGAGAGACAGAAACACACAGGCAGATAAAGAGAGGGAGAGACAGTGAAAGAGAGAGAGAGAGAGAGAGAGAGAGAGAGAGAGAGAGAGAGAGAGAGAGAGAGAGAGAGAGAGAGAGAGAGAGAGAGAGAGAGAGAGAGAGAGAGAGAGAGAGAGAGAGAGAGAGAGAGAGAGAGAGAGAGAGAGAGAGTAAAAGAGAGAGAGAAAGAAAGATAGATAGAGAGAGAGAGCCACAGACACATAAAGAGTGAGAGCGAACAGCAACGAAGGGAAAATCCTAGAGGAGGAAGCGGCATCGCGGCCCAAGCGCATCGAGCGCTACAGCTGTCGCCTCAGTCAAACTGCTGTATTATGCAATGGAGTCATGACTCGCAGCTGTAGCGAAGGCCTTATGCCAGGCGGGTTCGTGTGTACATCTGTGGACGTACACACACACGCAGTTGTACATACCCGTACAAGTAAACGACACACATGTACAAAGACGCACACGTACCACAGACACACGTATACGTAAACACACGCAAACGTACACACACGCACAAGTACACACACGTACACGCACGCACAAGTACACAGACACACGTACACACATGCACAAGTACACACACGTACACAGACGCATACGTACACACAGATACACATACACGTAAACGCACGCACACTCACGCATGCACGTACACATACGCACACATAATACACGGCTTTATGCGTGTAGATACGTGGTGATACATTTTGAAATTATGCGTTACGCTGAATACTAGACACAACCAGATATCTATTACATCATGTCCAGGAATTACATGCACTAAGGTTCACATACGTACGTACGCACACATACGCCACGTAAATACACATGCATACCTATATCTTAATATGTACCTGGAATATACACGAGTCTACGTACACACATTCAAAAAAAAGAGAGAAAACAAAACTTGAGATGAGAAAATAAAACAACAAATAACCTCAACCGTACTCGCTGACTATTCATTTCGAAGGAAAATCTGTCTAATTAGTAGTCTATTTTCCCTCGTCCTTTCAGGCGTCCGAATCCATGCGCGGATCTCTGACTTGCGCTTCGCTATTCGAGACAAAAAAAGAAAAAAAAAAAATGATGAAATAAATAATAATAATAATAATAATAATAATAATAATAATAATAATAATAATAATAATAATAATAATAATAATAATAATAATAATAATAATAATAATAATAATAATAATAATAATAATAATAATAATAATAATAATAATAATAATAATAATAATAATAATAATAATAATAATAATAATAATAATAATAATAATAATAATAATAATAATAATAATAATAATAATAATAATAATAATAATAATAATAATAATAATAATAATAATAATAATAATAATAATAATAATAATAATAATAATAATAATAATAATAATAATAATAATAATAATAATAATAATAATAATAATAATAATAATAATAATAATAATAATAATAATAATAATAATAATAATAATAATAATAATAATAATAATAATAATAATAATAATAATAATAATAATAATAATAATAATAATAATAATAATAATAATAATAATAATAATAATAATAATAATAATAATAATAATAATAATAATAATAATAATAATAATAATAATAATAATAATAATAATAATAATAATAATAATAATAATAATAATAATAATAATAATAATAATAATAATAATAATAATAATAATAATAATAATAATAATAATAATAATAATAATAATAATAATAATAATAATAATAATAATAATAATAATAATAATAATAATAATAATAATAATAATAATAATAATAATAATAATAATAATAATAATAATAATAATAATAATAATAATAATAATAATAATAATAATAATAATAATAATAATAATAATAATAATAATAATAATAATAATAATAATAATAATAATAATAATAATAATAATAATAATAATAATAATAATAATAATAATAATAATAATAATAATAATAATAATAATAATAATAATAATAATAATAATAATAATAATAATAATAATAATAATAATAATAATAATAATAATAATAATAATAATAATAATAATAATAATAATAATAATAATAATAATAATAATAATAATAATAATAATAATAATAATAATAATAATAATAATAATAATAATAATAATAATAATAATAATAATAATAATAATAATAATAATAATAATAATAATAATAATAATAATAATAATAATAATAATAATAATAATAATAATAATAATAATAATAATAATAATAATAATAATAATAATAATAATAATAATAATAATAATAATAATAATAATAATAATAATAATAATAATAATAATAATAATAATAATAATAATAATAATAATAATAATAATAATAATAATAATAATAATAATAATAATAATAATAATAATAATAATAATAATAATAATAATAATAATAATAATAATAATAATAATAATAATAATAATAATAATAATAATAATAATAATAATAATAATAATAATAATAATAATAATAATAATAATAATAATAATAATAATAATAATAATAATAATAATAATAATAATAATAATAATAATAATAATAATAATAATAATAATAATAATAATAATAATAATAATAATAATAATAATAATAATAATAATAATAATAATAATAATAATAATAATAATAATAATAATAATAATAATAATAATAATAATAATAATAATAATAATAATAATAATAATAATAATAATAATAATAATAATAATAATAATAATAATAATAATAATAATAATAATAATAATAATAATAATAATAATAATAATAATAATAATAATAATAATAATAATAATAATAATAATAATAATAATAATAATAATAATAATAATAATAATAATAATAATAATAATAATAATAATAATAATAATAATAATAATAATAATAATAATAATAATAATAATAATAATAATAATAATAATAATAATAATAATAATAATAATAATAATAATAATAATAATAATAATAATAATAATAATAATAATAATAATAATAATAATAATAATAATAATAATAATAATAATAATAATAATAATAATAATAATAATAATAATAATAATAATAATAATAATAATAATAATAATAATAATAATAATAATAATAATAATAATAATAATAATAATAATAATAATAATAATAATAATAATAATAATAATAATAATAATAATAATAATAATAATAATAATAATAATAATAATAATAATAATAATAATAATAATAATAATAATAATAATAATAATAATAATAATAATAATAATAATAATAATAATAATAATAATAATAATAATAATAATAATAATAATAATAATAATAATAATAATAATAATAATAATAATAATAATAATAATAATAATAATAATAATAATAATAATAATAATAATAATAATAATAATAATAATAATAATAATAATAATAATAATAATAATAATAATAATAATAATAATAATAATAATAATAATAATAATAATAATAATAATAATAATAATAATAATAATAATAATAATAATAATAATAATAATAATAATAATAATAATAATAATAATAATAATAATAATAATAATAATAATAATAATAATAATAATAATAATAATAATAATAATAATAATAATAATAATAATAATAATAATAATAATAATAATAATAATAATAATAATAATAATAATAATAATAATAATAATAATAATAATAATAATAATAATAATAATAATAATAATAATAATAATAATAATAATAATAATAATAATAATAATAATAATAATAATAATAATAATAATAATAATAATAATAATAATAATAATAATAATAATAATAATAATAATAATAATAATAATAATAATAATAATAATAATAATAATAATAATAATAATAATAATAATAATAATAATAATAATAATAATAATAATAATAATAATAATAATAATAATAATAATAATAATAATAATAATAATAATAATAATAATAATAATAATAATAATAATAATAATAATAATAATAATAATAATAATAATAATAATAATAATAATAATAATAATAATAATAATAATAATAATAATAATAATAATAATAATAATAATAATAATAATAATAATAATAATAATAATAATAATAATAATAATAATAATAATAATAATAATAATAATAATAATAATAATAATAATAATAATAATAATAATAATAATAATAATAATAATAATAATAATAATAATAATAATAATAATAATAATAATAATAATAATAATAATAATAATAATAATAATAATAATAATAATAATAATAATAATAATAATAATAATAATAATAATAATAATAATAATAATAATAATAATAATAATAATAATAATAATAATAATAATAATAATAATAATAATAATAATAATAATAATAATAATAATAATAATAATAATAATAATAATAATAATAATAATAATAATAATAATAATAATAATAATAATAATAATAATAATAATAATAATAATAATAATAATAATAATAATAATAATAATAATAATAATAATAATAATAATAATAATAATAATAATAATAATAATAATAATAATAATAATAATAATAATAATAATAATAATAATAATAATAATAATAATAATAATAATAATAATAATAATAATAATAATAATAATAATAATAATAATAATAATAATAATAATAATAATAATAATAATAATAATAATAATAATAATAATAATAATAATAATAATAATAATAATAATAATAATAATAATAATAATAATAATAATAATAATAATAATAATAATAATAATAATAATAATAATAATAATAATAATAATAATAATAATAATAATAATAATAATAATAATAATAATAATAATAATAATAATAATAATAATAATAATAATAATAATAATAATAATAATAATAATAATAATAATAATAATAATAATAATAATAATAATAATAATAATAATAATAATAATAATAATAATAATAATAATAATAATAATAATAATAATAACCTAATGACCACGGATTCATGTAAGGTCTTCTGTAGTTCTTTGTGAATTTGTTACATACAGATGGCTCCACGTGTGCTCAGGCAGCAAGAAATCTATCAGTAAGTGCAATAAATAAACTTATCTTACTGTTAGCATGGTATGTATTCTTGCCATCCGTGCCGATTAGGATAATAAAATAATAACAATAAGTATTATTATAGTTATAATTATTATAATTATCATTACTATTAATATTTTTAGCATTATTACTACTAATTATTATAATTATCTTTATCATTATTCATTTCATTATCATTACCATCCTTATTACTACTCTTGTTATTATTTTCATCGCTGTTATTTTTATTGCTTGTGTTATTGTTGTTGTCATTATTATCGTTACAATTGTTTATAATATCGATTTATTTCAGTGTTACGTACCAGTAAGCAAAATAATAATCAATCACGCAACGATGTTAATATCGCATAAAGACAAAGGCAGATTTTATTATCAAACAATATATAATTAGTTTCATAACAGTATTGACAATTGCAACAGTATAAGTGAATTTTCCAGGAAGAAAAACATAAAAAATGGTAAGATATAAATAAAATATAAATATGATACAAAAATAATGTAAAAATCATAAAATGTACAAATATGATACAAAAATAATGTAAAAATCATAAAATGTACAAATATGAAAAATTATAAAAAATAATAAAATAATATAAGAATATAAGAATAATATAAAAGTGAATAATATAAAAAAGAAGAAATAACAGAAATGATAACACTAACAATACTCCTAAAGAATATCTCGCAATGTGATACATATTCAAGATACTTTGGTACATGAAGAGTCACTGTAATATGAATAACCACATATTCACAGGGGCTAAAGTACACGAGACGATGTGGTGGTGAAGTTGCCCAAACAGATGCAATATCGTCGTGGGAATTCTAAATGCTCACCACAGGGGAACATTACGGTGATTAAAGTCTACATGATATGG
>NC_061840.1:24452653-24455153 GCF_019202785.1 Penaeus chinensis
CTAATTCCATTGCACGACTCTTTGGATTAAAATCATCACCATGCCTAAAGAACTTCTCTTTTTCTGTAATAATGTTGCATCACAGTCGACTACTAAACACTTTTTCAATTTATTTTTCTTCATCGGCATCGCCGATTGCTTTCTTGGCCGCGTCCCGATGTCTTAAGGAATATCTCTTGCAGTCTCTTCTGTTGCTGCGGCACTGTGTCGTATAATGAACACCATCTTCTCCATTTTTTTTCTTGGGGTTTCTTGTTTCTGCAATTATAAGATGCCCTGGTCTAACAGATGAGTAGCTCTTCACCATTGGATTTTCGTGTTTGTCTTTTTATTTTCATTACACTTTCACCTCTATCTTGCATTGTGCATGACTTTTGTGACTCGTCAAAAGCATTCCATCTTCTTTTAGTCTATTGCAGGTAGTGCCTTGGAAACCATTAGCAGATTATCACTTATTGTCTCTACTGTCTCAGCTTTCATCATATAGTGCGTCACAGTCTCTTATTTCTGTCACCTTCAGTGATGTCAGCTGTGTATGCAACGAAAGTATTCTTGGCATACTCTTACCGAGCTAATGGTCCCACAAGATCTCTGTGGCCATCTTATCATTTTGTTTTTAGTATCTATAATTATCAATGAGAGGCTTCTGTCATACAGCACTTGTACTACATCACCATAAGCTCTTCTTTTTTCAAAACTCTTTATGTCATTAGGAACGATCATATCGTGTTTTGTAGCGACCGTGATACAACTTGAACCAATGTATGAGAGTATTAGGGGTTTCGGGATGCAACAAAAAGGCCTAATATGGAGTAGACACGGAAATTTAACTCCTCTCCTAACGTGTCTCTCTTACTACCCCCCGTCCCCCCCCCCCCCCCTTCTCTCTCTCTCTCTCTCTCTCTCTCTCTCTCTCTCTCTCTCTCTCTCTCTCTTATATATATATATATATATATATATATATATATATATATATATATATATATATATCGCCATTCTCCACCCTCTCTCTTTTTCTCTCTTCTCTTCTCTATCTCTGAAATCCTTTCTCCTTTCCTCATTCTCCCTTGTTATGGGTAATAAATAGCCATAAGCTTGATTACTTCTCCTATTAATCACTCCAGCTGCCCTAATAACTACACCAAAAGCCGATAGTACTTCCTGTAATCTCCATTCCCTTCATATACACCACTTTATCACCCTCCCCTCTCTCTCCTCTTTCGTAATCCTTCAGCCCGCAATAATCACCTGCGCTAACAAGAAGAAATCATTATTGTATCCCGTAGGCTTTTCCCGTAATCGCGACCTTGACAGTTATTGCACAAAGTCATAGAGGAAATAACGAAATGGCAGATTGGGTGAAAGGCGTGATATCACAGTGGCATTTGATCTTCTATATAACGTGAGCGGTGAGTCTGGGGCGCGCTTGGTGTCTGGGATGGAGCTTATACTCGGGAACTCGATCCTCTCATCTTTCAAACGTCTATTGAAAACGTGTTTGGGTTCGGCGTTTATACTATTCCCGTTTTCTTTATGGGCGTCGAGGGGGCACTGAAATTTAGAGACGCAAATATGCAAATAGGGGTTCCTCTTATTTATTTTTCTTTCTTTTTATTTTTAGGGGGGGAAGACTCGCCGGTATTGGATCAGAGGGAGTGAAGAAAGGGGAAAGAAAACTTACGAAATAAAAGGGAAAAAATCGAAAGACATGACCACACCTAAAAAAAAAAATAATAAAAAAAATAAAAAAAAAAGGAAAAGAAAAGAAAAAAAAAACATGAACCAAAGTTTGCCGTGGAAACATTGATAGCTGAATCTCCTTTGAAAAACGGAAATAGAGAGAGGAGAGAGAGAGAGAATAAAACGGAAGATAACCGTAAAGAACTCGAAAAAAAACTAAAAAAGAGAGAGAAAACAAAAAAAAAAAGATAACGAGAAGGGCAAAAAAAAGAAAGAAAAACGAAAGAGAGAGAGAAAAAAAACGCAAAAAAAAAAAAAATCAAAAGAGATTAGGAAAAAGAAATAGAGGAAAGAGAGTGTGAGTGAATTCCTCCCTTGCATATTGCCAGATACACTCGTCATTCTGGAAGCTTCAAAGAGCCCCGTAACCTTTCACTTCACTTCCATCGCGTCTTTTATTCATTAGTCAAATCAAGGTCCATTACTCTCCCTCTCGGCCTCGCCTCTTCCTCACTTTATTATCCGTTCGCTCCCTGTTCCTTCGTTCTATGTCGGTTAAGTTCTTTTTCCGTTTATTTTTTTTTAATCTTTTATGTTATTTTATTTCATTTTTAATCTGATTTTGCTTCTCTCTCTCTCTCTCTCTCTCTCTCTCTCTCTCTCTCTCTCTCTCTCTCTCTCTCTCTCTCTCTCTCTCTCTCTCTCTCTCTCTTTCTTTCTTTTTCTCTTATTGATGATGAAAGGGAGATGAGTAGGAGAAGAAAAAATAAGAGGAGGTGGAGGGAGACGAAAAGAAAAAAGGATGAAAAATAAAAAAGGA
>NC_061840.1:24485153-24492653 GCF_019202785.1 Penaeus chinensis
AAAAGGAGAGGGATAAGGAAAGAGAAGAGAAAGAGGAAAGAAGGAATTATTGGGTCTTGGGACTAAGGAAAAGGGGAAAGGAGTAGGGGGAAGAAGAGGAAAAAGGAAAGGATAAAGGGAGGGAAAGGAAAGGAAAAGAAAACGAGAAGAGAGGAAGGAAATATGGGGAGGGAAGAGGAGACGGAAAAGAAAAGAAAGGAAGAAAGGAACAGGAGGAAAAAGACAGAATTGAGAAAATACTAGGCCTTTGGGTTCAGAAGAAGAGATGGAAAAAGGGAAAATAGGTGAGGAAAAAAAGAGGAGTAAAAAAGCGAAGAGGAAATGAAAGAGGTAAAGAAAGAATATGAGGGAGAGGTGGATAACCAACAAAGGAAGAGAAAGGAGAGGATGTGAGAGAAGAGTAAACACTCAGACACACACACACACTATGGTAAGGGAGAGAGGAGAGAAGGAGGGGAAAAGAAAAGAGAGAAGGCAAGTTAGGGAAAAGGGAAACGAATGATAAGAGAGGAGAAAAAGGATAAGAAAGAGAATGTAGGAAGGCCAGAAGACAGAAGGGAAGAGAAGAGGAACCAAGAAAGTAAGAATGTGGATTAAAAAAAGGAGAGAAAGTAGAAGAAAAGAGAGAATGCAAAGTGGAAAGAAAGACGACGAAGGACGTTAGAAAGAACAGAATAAAATGAAACTAAAGGAAAAAAATGATAATAGAATAGAAAAGAAGAAAAGCAGGCATGATAGGAGATGGAATAAGGAAAGGAGATAAAAACGCAATTGCGAATGGATGGAATATAAAGGGAAAGGGAGAGTGGATAAGCGGATAAAGAGGAACGAACATAAACGAAGAAAAAGAGACAGACAAGAAAACACGAAGGGAAGGGAAAATTAGATAAAGGAAGGAGTAAAAAATGGTAATAACAACAACAATAAATATAATTATGATAATAAAGATAATGCTGATGATTATAACAAAAAAATTAATATTTTCACTGCTACAGTTGCTACTACTACTACTAGCAATTATGGTAATATTAATATTGATAATAATGATGATATTATTAATAATAATGGAAAGCCATGACAATAGTGTTGATAATGATAATAATAATGACAGCAATACTGATAATAAGGATAATAATGATAATATAATCATTACAATCATTATAATTATTATCATCATTATAATTAATATTATTACAGTTATCATTATTGCTATTGTTATCAGTACCATTAATGTTATTATTTCCAATATCATAAAAATTACCATCATTACCGCATTAAAGTAACAAAGATATAAAAAAAACGAACCAAACAACCCAATAAATAAAACAAAATGAATCGAAATGAAGAAGAAAATGATAATATAATGATAAAAAATCCGGATCGCGTCCCACGTCCGCGTCGCGCACCTAGCTCAGGGAGGAAGCCCAGACTCTCTCTCCCTCTCTCCTCCCACACTACCTCTCTCTCTCTCTCTCTCTCTCTCTCTCTCTCTCTCTCTCTCTCTCTCTCTCTCTCTCTCTCTCTCTCTCCCTCACTCCTCCCACACTACCTCTCTCTCTCTCCCTCTCTCTCTCTCTCTCTCTCTCTCTCTCTCTCTCTCTCTCTCTCTCTCTCTCTCCCTCACTCCTCCCACACTACCTCTCTCTATCTCCCTCTCTCTCTCTCTCTCTCTCTCTCTCTCTCTCTCTCTCTCTCTCTCTCTCTCTCTCTCTCTCTCTTTCTCTCTCTCTCCCTCACTCCTCCCACACTACCTCTCTCTCTCTCCCTCTCTCTCTCTCTCTCTGTCTCTCTTTCTCTCTTTCTTTCTCTCTTTATCTCTCTCTATCTCTCTCTCTCTCTCTCTCTCTCTCTCTCTCTCTCTCTCTCTCTCTCTCGCTCTCTCTCGCTCTCTCTCTCTCTCTCTCTCTCTCTCTCTCTCTCTCTCTCTCTCTCTCTCTCTCTCTCTCTCTCTCTCTCTCTCTCTCTCTCTCTCTCTCTCTCTCACTCTCTCTCTCTCTCGCTCTCTCTCTCTCTCTCTCTCTCTCGCTCTCTCTCTCTCTCTCTCTCTCTCTCGCTCTCGCTCTCGCTCTCGCTCTCTCTCTCTCTCGCTCTCTCTCGCTCTCTCTCTCTCTCTCTCTCTCTCTCTCTCTCTCTCTCTCTCTCTCTCTCTCTCTCTCTCTCTCTCTCTCTCTCTCTCTCTCTCTCTCTCTCTCTCTCTCTCTCTCTCTCTCTCTCTCTCTCTCTCTCTCTCTCTCTCTCTCTCTCTCTCTCTCTCTCTCTCTCTCTCTCTCTCTCTCTCTCTCTCTCTCTCTCTCTCTCTCTCTCTCTCTCTCTCTTTCGTGTCCTTCGTTTTATTTATCTATTTTTTTTTTCTTCGAATACTATTCTCTCTTTTCTCTTTCGTTTTTTTCTTCATAGTCTCCTTTTCTTCTTCGTCTGTATTTTCTTCATCTTCATTTTCTTCCCACCTCTTTCTATTCATTCTGCTTCCCCTATCTCCCTCCTTCTGTGTTTCTTTTTTCTTTCCCTCTTACCTCTTTCTGCTTTCCTCCCCTAAGTCTTCTCCACTCCCCCATCTTCCTCTATCTTCTCTTCTCCTATTCTCCTTCTCGTCTTTTTCATCATCCAACTCCATCTTCTCTTCTCCTTCTCCCTCTATCTCTTCCTTTCCAACATCCTAATCTATCAACTCATTCCCTCCCTCCCCTCCATCTCTGTCTCATCCTTTCCACCTCCTCCTCTTTCTCCATCTCCCTCCTCCTCTCCCCCTCTTTCTCTTTCTCTCCACTCCCCCTCCTCTTCCTCCTCCTCCTCTCCCCTCTTTCTCAATCTCCCTCGCCTCCCTCGAGCTCATCATCTGTCTCTCCTTTTCCACTTCCTCTTCTCGCCCTTCCATCCCACCCCCTCCCTCCCTCTCCTCCTTAGTCTCTCCCTTTCCCCCTATTCCCTCTCCGTTTCCTCCTCCACCCCTCCTTTCCCCACTCCAGTCTCTTCTCCCTTGTCTTCCCTCCCTCCCCCTCCTCCTCTCCTACACCTTCTCCACCCCCCCCCCTCTCCCACGCCCCCCTCTCTCTCCCTCCTTCTCTCCTACACCTTCTCCATCTTCCCCCCCCCCCCCTAACTCCCTATTCTCAACTCCGCCAGTTCCGGCTTCGTTTGCGAGCCGGAGTGACGCAGAAAATGTGACCCTGGTACAACGACGCCCTGGGGACCCCGTCCGATTTCCCACCGCCGACTCCGACTACAGTTTCGCCAGTCTTGCATTCTCAACCGCGAAGCCACTGGGACGCAGCCGGTTCTTGGTTGGAGGGAGGGCACTGATTGCAAGTGGCAGGGCCTCGTTAAGAACAGCAAGTGGTTGAAAGTAATAACTCAAAGCGCCGGGTTGTAAATTACGAGTATTAAACAGCTTGAGAGCTCGTAATTCTCGAGGTTGTAATCCGAACGCGGCGGGGGAGTTGTGCAATCGGGGCGTAATGAGTAAATCGCGTAAGAATAACCTGATCGTTTGGAGTAATTCGTTGATAGTTGTTCGCTGTTGTGAGCGGACTGATTCTGAGAACACGGAACTCCACGATGGCTTGATTCTATTGTCGTGGGAAAGCCCGAAGGAAAAGGGTTCATAGTTGAAGATATTGCAGTGGTTTTTATGAGAATGTTTGTTTGTAGTTATTTTGGAAATGTATACCTTCCATTCGTTTTATATTTCCTGCAGTTCGGTTTTGCAATGTCTTCTTACTGTCATGTCTATCACTGGTAGTGTGAATTGCGTTTGGCAATACTGCATACCTGTCTTGATAAGAGAACTTTCGTAAGACACCTTCAAATCTTACAAATATTAAAGAATTTAAAAATAAAAAAAATGGCAAGCGTTTAGGAACTGCCCACATTATTTTCACAATGCCAATTTGATATCACCTTTAAATTTGGATAAATATAGAGGTAACGGAAATTGCACATATGATATTATCTGATATCTAGAGATGAATAAATAATATCTGTAGCAAGTAGATACTCCATGTATGTATTTACCCAAATGGTATTCTAGAAATTCTCAACTGCTAATGGTAGTTTTCGACAGTGTGACACAATTGTATATTTACAATTAATAAAATTTACGACACATCCGTCAGTTAAGATCATATGCGTGAATTAGCAATATGTTATTAATTAACATGAGACATTAGTCAATTGGTAACAATTATTTTCGCTAATTAATGAGACCCAGGAAGACAGAAAACAACGCTGTATAACTATTTGTAACACGTTCAATCCCAAAGTGTATTTTCTATGGAAATTGAGATTTGCAATGAAGAAGACACTTTGTTTACATCGGCCAGGAAGACGTTTAAGAGACGGGAACACGTTTCTGACATGTTTTCTCAGTACTTGAAGTACGTGTGCAAGGAGAGAAGGGGTTACACATCGCTATATGAAGGTGCAGACAGTACCATTATGAATTTAGAAATATAGATAATACTAAGAAATGAAAGAGCATTGGTTTTCTATATTCAGTGATTATCTGATATTGGTACAGGTAAGGATAGTGCAGTAAACTTAGAATCAGTAATATGGTGTTGCAAAGTTAAAGATGTCAGTTATAACTACACTGCAAATCTTGTGTTATATATATTCTTAACGACGATGCTTACGTTATAGAGAATGCCGTATATAAACTTATTTGGCATTACGTTGTATGTATTTTTGTTTTGCAAATACTAATAAGATGAGTAATAAAGGCTAAATCTACGATATTGTGGGAGGTGTCTGTGCGTCTCTGTAAAGTAGGTATAAAAGGGAGATATATATCGTATTGCATATTCCCATAAAGGTTCTATTTATGACCGTGACACAGCAATATTCCTATTACTACTTACGTATATACGCAAAAATAGCGTTTATTGTGAATGCTTATTGTGATCATTCACATACATATATGTGTTATGCTTCCGTGATTTGATGCATAAACATTGTGTGTGAATACAATACCTTTTATTTACGAATTTTAACTTCAGAAAAATGGGTTGCGTGTATGAGTTGTTGAGCACATTCTATACTTTTCATTCTTGGCTGTGTTTATTTTGTTTCCCTAAAAGTATTTTCACTTTTTACACTATTTTAAAGCCGGTAATACTTATTGAGAAGCGATCGTATTTTTTTCTTTTTCTACTACGAAATCCTACATATACGGTAACATATTTTCGCCAGAAACACACATACACATACATACACTCTCAGAGACGCACACACGATGGGAACTCCATCAGCATACACGTGAAGAGCACATATTTACACACTTGGTAAACCGCTAACGCTAGCATCCCCACATCCAACTCCCATACCTTCTCCATTAAGAAACACCTAAAAGAAATAATAATAATGAAAAAAAAAAACGCCCTCAACCCCAACCCACAGCCCCCTACCCCCTTCCTCCCCTCAAGAAAAAAAAAACACCCTCAACCCCAACCCACACCACCCTTACCCCCTCTCTCAAAAAAAAAAAAAAAAAAAAAAAGAAAAGAAAAGTATTTCACACCCTACAACCCCCCCTCCCTTCCAACCCACAACCCCCCCCCTACCCCATCCCTCCCCTTACGAAACACCCCCCTACCCACCCACCCCCCTCCCTCTCTCTCAAAAAAATCTAACCGTCCCCCCCTCTCCCCTCGCCTCCGCTCTGTCATATTCACTCATCTCCGTCATAAATCCTCTCAGTTCGTAATTTACCCGCCTGCCTCCCGTGGCGCTGTTGTTGTCGTTGCTGCCGCGGCGAGTCGTGTCCTCCGCCCGTAAGTGGCTGGCCGCCCGTGGGTGGGCGAGCCTCGTGAATGGGCGTCGCTTGGGGAGGGCGCGCTGGGGCTCTCCAGTGATGCTGGGATTTATTCCGTTTGGATTCTTTTTAATGGTTTTTCTTTTGTGTTTTGTAGTCCGCTTTTCTGTTTGTATGTTGTTGTTGTTGTTTTTGATGTTTGTTTGTTTTTTCTATTGTATTTTGTATTCATGATTTTCTGTTTGATTTTGTAATTATGATTTTCTGTCTTATATTCTGTTTGTGATTTTCTCTTTTATTCTGTATTTCTGAATTTCTCTTTTATTTCGTATTTCTGATTTCCTCCTTTGTTTGTATTTAGGTTTTTTTTCTTGATCTAACCATATTTTTTGTATTTATTTTTTTTTATCGTATTTTTTGTTCCTGAATTTCTATGTTAATTTGTATATATGATTTTCTATTGTATTTTATATTTATGATTTTCAATTATTTTACATTTATAATTTTCATTTTTTTTTTTTTTTTTTTTGCATTTTGGGTCTTTTTCATATATATATATATATATATATATATATATATATATATATATATATATATACATATATATTATGATTATTATATCTTCTTGTTTTCTTGTTTTCAACTGCATTTTGATATTTGTTCTCATTTTATCTTATTTTCATTTGCATTTCATTTTATTTGTATTTTTTGTATTATTCCTTTAATCGCTTTTTTATTATATTTCTTTACTCCAACTTTTTTTGTTATTTTATTTGCTCAGCGATGATTGCTTAGTAGTATTCTTATTTATTTCCTTCGTTTCTTTCACTTTTCACAGAATTAAGAAATATAAGTTTGAATTTACATAAATATTTGATTACATATATTTTCTTATATTATTTACCTCTGCCACCATTCTTTTCTTTATCTTATATTTTCCTTTGTCTCTTTTTATTCAGCTCATTTCCTTTATTTTTTTCCTCTATTTAACTCTATAATCATTCTTTTATTTATCTTATATTTTAATTTCCTTTATTTACTTTTTATTTACCTGTGCTATTGTTCTTTTATTTTTTCTCATATTTTTTCCTTTATGTCTCTCTATTTACCTCTGTCATTATTCTTCCTTAGGGGGAAAAGGGAAAGAAAACTGGGATAAAGGGAGGGTAAGGATAAGGAAAGAGGGAGAGTGGATAGAAAAATAAAAGCAAAGAGATGAAGAAAAAGAAAAAGAAGGAAAGAGAGATAAAGGGGGTAAGAACAAAAGAGAGTAGATAAAATAAAAGAAGAAGCGAGAGATAAAAGGAATAGTAGATGAAAGAGAGATAAATGGGTAAAGGGAAGGGAGAGTGGATAAAAGAGAGAAAAAGAGACAAGAGAAAGGAAGACTGGATAGAAGAGAAAAAGAAGAGAAAGGAAGAATGGATAGAAGAAAAAAAGAAGAGAGATAAAGTGTACAAAAAAAAGGGAAAGAGAGAGTGAATAAAAGAGACAGAAGAGAGAGAGAGAGAGAGAGAGAGAGAGAGATAAAAGGGAGGCAAGGGAAAGGGGGGGTGGGGGGGTGCAGCTTATTATATGTGGGAAATTAGTGTGGGATTTGGTGTGATCCTCGGGAATGAGTTTTGTGAATTTCTCTTCACAGGATGAAGTCGGGCGTGAGATTTGCTTGTTTAAATAACTGTTGAAGTTGTTATAACTATTGATGTTTTGTTATTATTGCTGTTATGGTTATTGTTATTACTTAAATTGTT
>NC_061840.1:24510153-24520153 GCF_019202785.1 Penaeus chinensis
TCCTTTTCCCCTCTACACCTACCATCACTCCCTCCTTCCTATCCTTCCTCTCTTCCTTTTTCCCTTCCCTACTCCCTCCTTGCCTTCTTCCCTCCCTCTGCCTCTCCCTTCCTCCCTTCCTCCCTCTCTCCCTTCCATCCTCCCTCACCCTTCCCTCTCCTTTCTTCCCTCCATCTCCCTCTCCCTCTCCCTCCCACTTTCTCCTCCCTCCTTCTCTCCCTCCCTCTCACCCTCCCTCTCCCTCTCCTTCCTTCCCTCAATCTCCCTCTCCCTCTCCCTCCCACTTTCTTTCCCTCCCTCCCCCTAAAGATAGCCTCCTGACGCGGGCGTGATCAGCCTCCTCGGTCTTATCTCCTTCGATCTGCGATACCGTCTTTCTGTAAAAAAAAAAAAAAAAAAAAAAAAAAAAAAAAAAAAAAAATGGAAATGAAGTAAAAAAGAAAAGAAAAAATAAGAAAAAGGATAAGGATAAAAGAAAGAAAAGAGAAAGAAAAAGATAAAGAAAAAAACGAAAAAGAAAAGCAGAAGAAAAAAAAGAAAAAAACAGAAAGAAAAAAGAAGAAAAAAAGATAAGAAATATAGGGAGAAAAAAAGAAAAAAAGAAGGGGGATGGATATTTGTAGAAAGATTTATCTATTTCTCTTAATTTGCCCAACCGCATTTTCCCCCTTCCCTCTTCCTTCCATTCCGTCGTTCTTCTTTCCACCTTTTCCCTATTCCTTTACCTACCTTTCCTCCATCCCCTCTCGTCTTCCTCTTACCCAAGCTCCTTCCTCACTTCTCTTCCTTACTCTTCTTCTCTTACACTTTCTCTTCCCCTTCCCCTCCTCCCCTCTCCTTCCCTCTTCGCTCGTCCTTCCCTCCTTCCCATACCCTTCCCTCTATCCCCCCTTCCTCTTGCCTCCTTCCTCTCCCCCCTTCCTCTTGCCTCCTTCCTCCCCCCTCCCCCTTCCTCTTGCCTCCTTCCTTCCCCCTCCCCCTTCCTCTTGCCTCCTTCCTCTCCCCCCCTTCCTCTAGCCCCCCCCCCCCCTTCCCTCTTGCCCTTCCTTCCCCCCCCCTTCCTCTTGCCTCTTGCCTCCTTCCTCCCCCCCCCCCCTTCCTCTTGCCTCCTTCCTCTCCCCCCCTTCCTCTGTGCCTCCTTCCTCCCCTCCCCCTTCCTCTTGCCTCCTTCCTCCCCCCCCCCTTCTCCTCATTCCTCCTTCCTCTCCCCCCTTCCTCTTGCCTCCTTTTCCCTCCCCCCTCCCCTTTCCTCTTTCCTCCTTCCTTCCCCCTCCCCCTTCCTCTTGCCTCCTTCCTCTCCCCCCCTTCCTCTTGCCTCCTCCCCCCCCCTTCCTCTTGCCTCCTTCCTCCCCCCCCCCCTCCTTTCCTCTAGCCATCCCTCTCCCTCCCTTTTCTCTTCCCTTTCTTCCTCCCCCACCTCTTTCCTCTCCTTCCCTCCCCCCCCCCTTCCTCTTGCCTCTTTCCTCCCCCCTGCCCCCCCGCCCCCCCCCCCCCAAGCCCCCAAAAGCATTAAGAAACTACATTCGAATGAAGAGGTATTAATCCCCCTTCAAATATCTCTCAAGAATAACCGCGTTGAAACTCAACTTGAAAAGCAAATCTCCCAAAAGTCAGAGAAAAGGAGGGAGGGAGAGAGTGGGAGGGAAGGGAGGAGGGAGAGGAGGGGGAGGAAGGGAGGAAGAGGGAGAGGAAGGGAGGGAAGGAAGGAAGAAGAGAGAGAGAGGGAAGGAAGGAAGAAAGAGAGAGGGAGGAGAGAAAGTGAAGGAAAGAGGGAGGGGGAGGAAGGAGAGAGGGAAGGAGGAAGAGGAGAAAAGGGTCAAAAAAGGGGGGGAGAGGGAGGGAAAGGAAGGGAAGGAAAAGGAGAAAAGAGGGGAAGAAGGGGGGAAGAAGGAAGGAAAGAGGGAGAGAGGAAGAGAGAAAAAAAAAGTGAAACAAAAAGCAAAGAAAAAATAACGTATGAAAAAGATGATGAGGTGTTGTGTGGGGGGGGGGGGGTGAAAGGGTTTTCACAGAATTTTAAATCGCAAAAAAGGGAAAGTAAAAATAGGGGGGGAAAAACCGCCGTTAAATCATTCGTGTCGTAGCCGAATGAACTTTCTCCATATCCCCCCCCCCCCCCCTCTCTCCTCTCTCTGTCTCTCTCTCTCTCTCCCCTCTTTCCTCTTTCTCCTCAAACCCCTCTCCTCCTTTCTCTCTTCTCTCTTCTCTTTCCCCCTCTCTCTCTCTCGCTCTTTTCTCCTTTTTCTTTCCCCCCCTCTTTCCCCTCTTCTTTCTTCTCTCATTCTCCCTCTCTTTCCTTTTCTCGCTCTCTCTCTCTTCTCTCTCCCTCTTCTCACTCCTCTCTCCTCTCTCCTCCTCTCTCCATTCTCTCTCTTTCTCCTCTCTCTCTCCTCTCTTTCTCTTTCCCTTCTCCATCTCTCCTCTTCCCCTCTCCTTTCTCTTTTTCCAACTCCTCTCTTCCTTTTTCTTTTCCCCCTCTCTCTTTCTCCTCCCTCGTTCTATCTACATCTTCCTCTCTTCTCTTTCTTTTTTCTCCTTCTCCCCCCCTCCTCTCCCCTCATCTCTCTTTTCTCCTCCCCCCACCCACACCCTCCCTTTTCTCCTTTAACAATCTCCCCTTTCCCCCTCTCTCTTACCCCTCTCTCCCCTCTCTCTCCTCCACTCTTTTCTTTTCTCTTAAACCCCCCAAAAACCCCTTTTCCCTTTTATAATATATATTTGTTTGATAACTGTCCGTCTATCAACATAAAATGTCTTCCCGTCTATCTGTCACGTCTGTCGTTCTGTCTATTTCTCTCTCTTTTTCCCATCTGTCTATTTTCTAGCCCCCGTCTGTCAACTATCTATCATTTTATTTTCTCCTTCCATTCCTCTTTAACTTTTTTATACACACACACACATTATATGTGTATATATTTCTCAGGTGTTAACATTATATAATATTAATATAATTAAAAATATATATATTATATATTTATATATAAATATGATATAATAATATAACATTTATATTTTTATATATAATATATTATATATATTATACAATATAACAATATACAAACATACATTCTTCAAAATATATTATAAATATAAATATATATAAATATATATTTTAAAATATATATACACCCACGTAATGGTATTATATGTTAAGTATACACACCCTCTTGACATACACACACCAAACCACACTATAGAATATAGATAGAAGATATGAATATTACTTGTGTAATCTGTGTGTGGTGTGTTTGTAAGTTTTGTGGTTTTGTTTATGTATATATATTTATATATAAATTATATATAATAAATAAATATATTATAATGTTGTGTGTGGTGTTTGTGTGCATATATATATGTTATGTATCCCCAATACAAATATAATATATATAAATATAAATATATAATATATATATTTAATATAAAATATATATATATATATATATAATAATATACAGATATAAAAAGCGTATTTATAACACACAATCAAAAATCTGGGAGAAAGAGGGGGGAGAGGGAGGGGGAAGGAAGGAAGGAAGAGGGAGAGGAGAGAGAAAGAGAGAGAAAAAAAGTGAAACGATGATGGAGGGTGTGAGGGGGGGGGTATGAAAGTTAACACAGAAATTGACTCGCAACAGGAATGTATAAATAGCGAACTACCATTCTATCTATCTATCATCAAAATCTTTATCTCACTACCGTTGCATCTCTCTATCTCCCTCCCTCTCCATCTCTTTAGTCCCCCTCTCTTTGCCTCCGTTAACTATAATTCTGTGTCTCCAAGCACCGAGGCAGATATCCGGATATGGCGAAATCAGCATAGACCTAGAAAACACGATTCCAGGCGAGACCCGTGGAGCTGGGCAAGTCATGCAGTAGTGTGATTTAGCATGAGGAATACACAGCCTGATTTTGAGCATGAATTTGGACCCCGAGTTTCGAAAGGCTAAATAGACGTTTTGAAATCGCTTTAAATTCTCTTGCCTTTGTGTTGTTCTTATCTTTATTATCGTTATGATTGTTATCCTTTGAAATCATCAATGCTGTGATTGTTATTCTTTATATTAATGTTGTTAATATGGCGGAAATTGTATCTTAATTTTGTTTTAATATACAACACAGGAGTGAACCATTTTCTTTAATTTCTCTCCTCCTCTCTCATCTGAAACTATTTAAACACATTGAAAAAACTATCAAGGATGAATAATTAAGTACTGAAAATCGATAATTACCTATTACATGAAATTACATAAATCACTATTCTAAACTCTTCATTGTTATGAAATATTCATTCTATTTCCAAATATGAATAATTCAAAGCCGATAGAAGTGTAGAGTAAGAAGAAAATAGGAGAAAAAAAGGTGAAGCACACCTAATCCTTGCCTCCTCTCTCTCTCTCTCATCTTCTCTCTCTCATCTCCCTCACTCGTCTCTCTCTCTCTCGCTCGTCTTTCCTCTCATCTCTTAACCTCTCTCTCTTACTCTCTCTCTCTCTTTCTCCTCTCTCTTCTCTTTCTCTCTCCTCTCTCCTCTCTATCTCCTCTCTCTCTCCCCCTCTCCCCACCTCTGTCTCTTTCTCTAAACTATCTATCTATCTTCTCTCTCTCCTCCTCTCGTCTCTACTCTCTCATCTCTCGTCCTCTCTTTCTCTCTCTCTCTCTCTCTCGCTCTCATCCCTCTCCTCTCTCTCATCTCCCCCCCCCTCTCTCTCCCTCTCTCTCTCCTCTCGTCTTATCCTCACTCTACTCTCTCTCTCTCTTTCTCTAACTATCTATCTATCTATCTCCTCTCTCTCTCTCTCTCTTCTCTCTCACTCTTTCTCTCTCTCTCTCTCTCTCCCCCCCCCTCTCTCCTCATCTTCTTCTCTCCTCGTCTCTCTTCTCCTCTATCTCTCTCTCCTCTCTCTCTCTCTCTCTTCTCTCTCTCATCTCCCCTCTCTCGTCTCTCTCTCTCTCTTCTCTCTCCCTCTACTCTCTCGCTCTCTCTCTCTCGCTCTCTCTCTCCTCTCTCTCTCTCCTCTCTCTCTTTGCATCCTTCTCTCTCCTCCTCTCTCTCTCTCTCTACTCTCTCTCACTCACTCTCTCTCACTCCCCTCTCTCTCTCTCTCTCCTATCTCTCTCTCTCTCTCATCCCCCACCCCTCTCTCTCTCTCTCCTCATCTCTGTCACATACTCTCTCTCTCTCATCTTCTCCCCTCTCATCTCTCTCTCATCTCTTTCTCTCTCTCTCTCTCTCTCTCCTCTCTCTCTCTCTCTCTCTCTCACGACTCCTCCCCTCTCTCCTCCTCTCTCAACCTCTTTCTCTCCTCTCTACTCCATCATCTCCTCTCCTCTCCTCCTCTCTCTCTCAGCCATCTCTCTCATCTCGTCGATCTCTTCTTCATCTCTCTCTCCTCTCTCGTCTCTCTCTCTCCATCTCCACTCTCTCCTCTCTCACCCCTCGTCTCTCTCCTCTTCCCCTCTATTCATCTCGCTCCTTATTCCTCTCTCTCTCTCATCTCTCTCTCTCTCTCTCTCATCTCTTCCTCTCTCCCCTCTCTCTCTCTACTCTCATCTCATCTCTCTCTCTCTCTCTTTCTCTCTCTATCTCTCTCTCTCATCTCTGTCCCTCTTTTTTGCGCTCTTATTCTCATCTCTCTCTCCTCTCTCGCCTCTCTCCTCCTCTCTCCTCTCCTCATCTCTCTCTCTCATCTCTCTCCCTCATCTCTCTCTCTCTCTCTCTCCCTCCTCTTTCTCGCTCTTATTCTCTCTCTCTCCCTCTCTCATCTCTCTTTCTCCTCTCTCTCTCTCTCTCCTCTCTATCTCCTCTCTCTCTCCTCTCCTCTGTCTCCTTCGTTCTCTACCTCTCTCTCTCTCGCCTCCTCTCATCGATCCCTCTCTCTCTCGCTCTTATTCTCCTCTCTCTCTCTCTCACTCTCTCTCTCTCACATCTCTCTCTCCTCCTCCTTCTCACTCCTCTCTCTCTCCCCCTCTCCTCGCTCTCTCTCTCTCTCTCCCCTCTCTCTCTTTCTCTCTCTCTACTCGCTCTCTCCCTCTCAACTCTCTCTCTCCATCTCTCATCTCTCTCTCTCCTCTCTCTCCTCTCGCTCCCTCTCTCCCACTCTCCTCTCTCTCTCTCCTCTCGTCTCTCTCTCCCTCTCATCTCTCTCTATCTCCCTCTCTCTCTCACTCTCTCCCTCTCTCCTCTCTCGTCTCATCCTCCTCCTCTCTCCTCTCTCTCTCTCTCTTCACATCCATCTCTCTCTCCTTCCTCTCTCTCTCTCCTCTCCTCTTCTCTTCTCTCGCCTCTCTCCTCTCTCTCTCTCTTTCTCTCTCTCTCTCCTCCTCTCTCCCTCTTCTCTCTCTTTTCCTCCTTCTCTCTCTCACCTCTCTCTCTCTCTCTGTCTCTCTCTCTTTCTCTCCCTCTCTCTCCCGCACGCGTCAGACACAGACAGAATACATGCCACGGCGCTTAGGTACATATTTGCTCTTTGTTGCATCAATATTTCACAGAACCAGGAGTGGGCGGGGAACTTGTACCGGATTGAAGGGTTCTTGAGTGCCTGCCTCTCGATCCGTGGTTCTCTTCACGGCTCTACGTACATGGGCTCATTCGCAGGTACACATGTGTGTATGAGTGTATGTGCGAGTGCGTTCGTACGAATCGGTCATTTTTGTGTGCTCAGATTTGTACTCTTGCTGATGTATGTGGGTTTATATAGTACTCTGTGTGATGTTTTTGTGTGTGTATTTGTTTATATGTCTGTCTGTTTGTCCATCTGCGTTTGTCTGGATCTCTCTCTCTCGCTCTCTCTCGCTCTCTCTCTCGCTCCCTCTCTCTCTCTCTCTCTCTCTCTCTCTCTCTCTCTCTCTCTCTCTCTCTCTCTCTCTCTCTCCTTTTCTCTCTCTATCTCATTCGCTCTTTCTCGCTCTGTTATGAACATATATATGTACGTTCCCACACGTACCTTCGCGCGAACAGACCTCATGTCCAAACACATTTATTCATACTCTCACTCCTGCAAACATCCATATATTTTACACACACACATGCAGTCACGCAGACATACATTTCCCGTTTTTGGTCTGAATTTGTATCTCTCCTCTTTTTCCCCGCTTCCTCTCTCCTCCTCTCTCATCTTCTTTTAATCTCTTCTCTTCATCCATTCTTCATTTTCTTTCCTTCATTCATCTCTCTACTCATAATCTCCCTTCGTTCCTCCTCTCTCCGTGTTTTCTTCTCTTCTTCTCTATATTTCTTTCTTTTTTTTCCTCTCTATCTTTCCTTATCCCTGTCTTCCCATCCTCTTTTCTCCTCCCGTCTCTACTCTCCTCTCCTCTTCCTTTTAGCCCCCTTTTTTCAATCCTATTACTCTTCATTCACTGTTTTTTTATCTTCTTCTCTCCCAGTCCATCTCGACTCAGTCCTTTCTTTCCCTGTCTCTCCTCTTCCTCTCCCTCTTTTCCTTTATTTTTTCTTCCCCCTATTCCCTCTTTCCTCCCTTTTCTTGATCCTTCTCTTTGGTTCTCTCCTCTCTCTCCCACTTCCCCTTCTTCCTTCCCTCCAATCTCCCCTCCTCTGTTCATATCTCTTTCCCTTACCTTACCCTCTTCTCTTCACTCATGTCCTTTCATAACTATTTATTTCCTTTACTCTCCTCTTTTCCTCGTCTCATCTTTCCTCTCCGACTTCTCTTCTCTTTTCACTTTTATTCACCCACTCTTTTCCTCCTCTCTTCTCCTCTTTCTCTCCCGTCTCCTCCATTCCTTCCTCTTCTTCTTCTCCTCTTTTCATTACTCTACTCCTTTCATCACTCTTCTCTTCTTCTTCCCCTCCTCTCTTATCTCCTCTCCTTCTTTCCCCTCTCCGCCTTTCTTATCTCCTCTCCCCTTTTTCTCCCCCTTTCCACCTCTTTCTCCTCTCTCCACCTTCCTAGTCTCATCTCTTCCTTCTCTCCCTTTTCCACCTCTCTTCACTCCTCTCCTCCCCCTCTCCCTTCTCCACCTCTCTTCTCCTTCTCTCCTCTCACCTCTCTTATCTCCTCTCTTTCTCCTCTCCCCTCTTCACCTCTCTTCGCACCTCTCCGCCTCCCCTATCTCCTCTCTTCCTCCTCTCCCCTCTCCACCTCTCTTCGCACCTCTCCTCCTTCTCTCCCCTCACCTCTCTTATCTCCTCTCCTCCTCCTCTCCCCTCCCCACCTCTCCTCCCGCCCCTCCCTCACCCACGCAAGAAACTCAAGTGATGGAGTAGGTGTTTCCGATTCGCTAATCTGTTGTTTTTTTCTCATTTAATGCCTTCGATTTGGGAGTAAATGGGGTGTGGGGGAGGAAGGGAGGAGAGGGAAGAGGAGGGGAGGGGAAGGGAGGAGAGGGGAGAGGAGGGGAAGGAGGAGGGTAGAGGAGGAAGGGGAAGAAAAAGAATGGGGGAAGAAAAGAAGGGGAGGGAGGGAGCTAAGAGTGGGGAAATGAAAAGGGGAAAAAGGGGAGAGGAGGGGAGGGGAAAGGGGAAAGGGAAACGGAAAACCGGGACATAAGGGCAGAAGATCTGAAGACTGGGGGGGGGGGGTTAAAGTAAACAGTCGGAAAGTCGCCAGGACTCGCTCAGAAAGGAAAAATAAGAAGTAATCGAAATATGATGGAAGAATTAGAAAGGACGGTAAAGAAGAAAGGGAGAACGGAGAGTTAAGGATTTTTAAAGTTAAATAAAACATTTAGTTGATCATTGTTAAATATATCTCACATTAACGTTGTCGTTAAACGTATGACTATCATTAACATCATCATATTATTGTTCCACATAGGGAAAACCATCCCGGTTAGTTGATAGCAATTAATATTTAATGTTTATTGCTAAACTCCTCCTCAATACTATCATTATCATTACTGTTACTAAATCAACATGGAATTTTTTGCCCCTGGTTTCCCCATTATTAAAAACCCATTTGTTCTCCCCCAGTATCATATGTCCCTTATTTATACTTTTTCTTATTTTTAAATTTGTCATTACAGTATTTCAGAAATCATTATAAAGTTTAGTCCCGGTCGATCTTTATATCATTTTCCAAGTCAAAAACCTTTATATTTTTTTAAAACATTTGGAAATCATTAATTAACGCAATCTATATAAAATAAATTAAATTAGTTATTAAAAAGGGAATAACTTATTATCACCCTCGTCATTATTATCAATATTTCCAGTAATCACATTTACCTTCTCATCATGATCATAATCATAATTCTCTTCATCATCATCATCATCATCATCATCATCATCATAATCATTATCATCATCATCATAACATCACATCATCATCATCCATCATCATCATCACATCATCATCCATCTTCATCATCATCATCATAATCATCATCATCATCATCACATCATCACCATAATCACATCATCATCACATCAAATCATAAACACAAAAACCTCATCATCATCAACATCATCATCCTTCCTATCAACGAACCGTATTCATTGCGACAAACGCAGAAAAATGTATGTATTTCTGAGACATTCGGAAACCAGTTAAGAAGAGGTTTATTCCCATTCATTATTACCTTTTCTACATTTCCTATCAGCATTAAATTATTATTGTTTACGATTTATAACACTTCCTATCAGCTATATCTTTATTATCAATAAGATCGATCCTAGCAAGATTTATTATTTATATAACATTATATAATTTTCTACGAATCAATTAATAAAGCTGCAATCATTTGCGTTTGATGATATTAACTTAAAATCGTGATGAATAAATTTAAACAGGGTTATTTTCTGTTTTTATCAATGGTTTTCTTAATATGGTATGTCAGATTAACTGCTACACTTAAAGTGATATTGACAATGAAGATAATAATAATCATGATAATGATATCAATATGATGAAAATAATAATGATAATAATAATAGTGATAGTAATGATAATAGTAATATCAATAACACTGATAGTAATGATAATAAAAAAATGATAGTAATGAAAATAATAATAATTAATAATAATAATGAAAAATGATA
>NC_061840.1:24527653-24530153 GCF_019202785.1 Penaeus chinensis
ATGTTGGTTGTTGTGGCCATACGTTGGTTTTGTTGTTGATATATTTTGGTTGTTGTTACCGTATGTTGGTTGTTGCCATATGTTGGTTTTGATGTTGCCAAATGATGTTTTTGTTGCTGCCATGTAATGGTGTGCCCATATAATGTTGCTATATAATGATTCTGTTATTGACATATTATTGACATGATAGTTTTGTTGTTGCCATATAATGGCTTTGTTGATATTATGCCAATCTCTATATTTTTCGTTTTTGTTGTTGTCTTTTTTTTTTTTCTTTTTTTTTTTTCAAATCTGCGTTCTGTCGCACTCGATTTCTGTTCCATAATGATGACATGGAAGAAAGCCTTACATTTTCTCGTTAGTTTTTGTACAAATGTATTTTTTTTTTTTTTTTTATGTATAGTGAAAATAACTGAAAATTATTGGCAGTATCGTCTAACAAAAAAACAAAAAAAAAACATAGATAAATAAATGGAAAAAATACAAAGAAAAAAATGGAGATGTCAAAAGACCTTCCAAGTTCTGAGTGACTCGTCTCGAGAGTCTAAGGTTGTAATCAAAAGGTCATAAAAAGGCTTAATGTTGATCTTTCTCTCACAGCCTCTTCCTCTCTCTCACTCTCTCCACCTCTCTCTTCTGGCCTCTTCTCTTCTTTTCTTGTCTCCTCTCTCTCTCTTTCTCTCTCATTCTCTCCCTCTCTCTTTCTCTCTCATTCTCTACCTCTCTTTCTCTCTCATTCTCTCCCTCTCTCTTTCTCTCTCATTTTCTCCCTCTCTATCTATCTTCCTATCTATCTATCTCTCTATTTATTTATCACTCCCTCTCCTTCTCGCTCTCCATATCTTCTCTTCTCTACTCTTCTTTCTCTCTCATTCTTCTCTACTCCTCCCTTCTCTTCTTCTTCTTCTTTTTCTCCTTCTCTCTTTTTTTATCTATTATCTATCTATCTCTTTTCCCCTCCTTTCTTTTCTCCCTTTTTTTTCTCTTCTCTTTCTCTCTCTCTACCCACACTTCCTTTCTTCCAATATCTACCCAGCATACAATACCCACGATAATAAAGAGAGGGAATGGAAGAGAAGAAGATCGGAAAGAAGAGGGGGAAGAAGAAAATAGGAGAGAAGAGGAAGGAAGAGAAGGGAGAGAGGAAGGAAGAGAAGGGGAGGAAGGGATTGGGCGAGAGGAAGAGAGAAGGAAATGGGGAAAGAGATGTTAAAGTGAGGGGAGGGGGAGAGGGTTAAGGGGGAGGGAGGGGATAGTGAAGGGAGGAGAGAGGGAGAGGGGAAGGAAAGGGAGAAGATGGTGAGGGGGGGAGAAGGAGAAGGGAGAGGGGACGGTGAGGGGAAGGGGAAAGGATGCTGAGGGGAGAAGAGGGGAGGAAGAGGGATGCCGAAGGGGGGAGGGGAAAAGGAGAGGATGGCGAAGGAAGGGGAGGAGAGGGGAGGGAATAGGTAGGGGGTAGGCAAGGGGAGGGGAGAAGAGGGAAAGGGAATGGTGAGGGGAGGGGAGGGGAAGGGGATGCTCTTTCGGGTCACAGGGACTCACAAAGACTGGAATTTCGTTCCCATGGATGAAACCCAATTAAAATGTAAAAAAGGATTCCTTAGGGCAATGTTGGGAGGGAGGGGGAGGGGAAGGGGGAAGAGAGAGACAGAGAGGAGAGAAAAGGGGAAAGGAGAAAAGGAGAAAAGAAGGATGGGAGAGAGAGAAACGGTGCAAGAGAGGGAAGAGAAAGAGAAAAAGAGGAAAGAGGATAAAACGAGGACGGATGTAAAGGAAGAGGGCGAGAAATGGAGGATGAGGGAGAGGAATATGGAAGAGAGTGAAGATGGGGAGAGAAAGAGGATGGGAGAAAGCAATAAAAAGAAGCATGGAAGAGAAAAGAAGAGAATAGAAAGAGAAGTGAAGATACGTGGGAGAGGCAAAGGTCTGAGGGGCGGGGGAAGAAAGATGGAAGAAGCGAAGAATACTAATGAGGAGGAAAGAGAAAGAGGAATAAAAATAAAAATAAGGGAATGATGGGAAGTAAAAATTATAAAAAAAGGAATAATAATGATAATAATACTCTGACGGATAAGGTAAGGAAAACGAATAAGACATAAAATAAATAACCAAAAAGATATACAAATAAAAAGAAACAAA
The DNA here is from genome assembly GCF_019202785.1 of Penaeus chinensis. NCBI lineage: Eukaryota > Metazoa > Arthropoda > Malacostraca > Decapoda > Penaeidae > Penaeus > Penaeus chinensis. Next base: position 24,529,793 of record NC_061840.1, read on the forward strand.
CGCTGAATAAATAGATATATAAATAATCAAACGGATACATGAATAAAAAGAAACAATGAAAAGGGCAAAAAGAATCAGAAAGACAATAGAAAAGTTTGCCTGACACGACCCCGAGCGCCTCGCGTCTGGCAAAGGCTCTTACACAAAACACCTTTCGACAGGGAGGGGTTGACACACACCCGGGGGGACTCCGCTCGCCTCTCTCGTCTTTCTCTCTCTCTCTCTCTCTTCTCTTACTTTTCACATCTCTCTCTATATTGCTTCTATTCTCTCTCTCCTCTTTATCTCTCTTCGCTCTCTCATTCTTCTAGTTCTCTCTCTCCTTTCTACATGTTGTGTATATTTATTATTATATATGTAT
>NC_061840.1:24535153-24537653 GCF_019202785.1 Penaeus chinensis
TAAATAAAGGGGGTAAACAATTAAAGGAAGAGAAGAAGGAGGAGAGAAGGAAAGAGGTAGAAGAGGAGAGACGGGATGGAATTACGAGGGATAGAAGGCCCAATATAGAAAGTAGGAAGAATTAAGGAAGAGGGAGTAAAAAAAGAGGAAAGGAAGGTGAAGAGAATATAGAAGGAAGAAAGTAGGAAGGAATGAGAAGGAGGAAAAAGGGAGGAAAAAGAAGAAAGAGGAGAAAGGGAAAGGGGAGTAAGACAAGAGATGGAAGGAAGGAAGATAAAAAGTGAGAAAGGAAGAAGATCAAGAAAAAAAAAAACAATAGGAGTAAAATAAAAGAAAAAGAGAGAAAGAACTGCAAGAAAAAAAAGACAAAAAAGGAGGAGTAAGTCAAGTCAAGGAGAAGAGAAGAGTGAGAGATGAGGAAGGAGACGATAGGGGGGAGGGGAGGAGGGAGGGGGGGGAGGGGGTGAAAACATCCTAGAGCACTCACTCTCCCGATGGTGTTTGCGATAAGAGATATGCAAATTCACAGCCTTCCGGAGGACGAGTTCAGGTGCAATGTTGCAAAAGCACTTTGTGTGTGCAACAGGTGATGAGTGTGGTGCGGGGGGACCGGGGAATGGGGGAGGGGGGGGAGGGGGCAAAGAAGGGGTGGAAAGAATGGGAATGAGGAGGAGGAGAAAGAGGGAGAAGTGAAGAAGAGGAGGAAAGAATGAGAATGAGGAGGAGGAGGAATAAGGGAAGGAGATGGAGGGGAAGGAGAAAGGGGGAGACGTGAAGAAGAGGAAAGAATGGGATTGCGGAGGAGGAGGAGGAGGGGAAGGAGATGAAAGGGAAAGAGGAGAGAAAGAAAGAATGGAATGAGGAGGGGGAGGGAAGGGGAAGAGGAAGGAAGAGGGGGAATGAGGAGGAGAAGAGGGGAAAGGTGAAGATTAGGAATGGGGAGGAGGAGGAGGAGGAAAGAAGGGGGGGTGAAAAGGAGAAGGGGAGAACAGGAGAGGAGGAAAGAATTTGGGAAGGGGAGGGAGGAAGAAAGTAGATAGGAAGAGAAGTGGGAGGATGAAAAACTAGGAGAGGAGTTGCTGGAGAAAGGGAAGGGGAAAATTGGAAGAGAAGAAACAGAAATAGGTTAAAGAAGAAGAGGAGATGGTGATAAAGGAAGAGAAGGGAAGAAGGGTAAGGAAAAAAGAGGAAGATAAATAAAAGAAGGACGTAGGACGAAAAAGAAGAAAGGTGAGTAGGAAGAATATAACGAGGAGAAGGGATAAAAATGGGAAGAGAAGAAGGAAGAAGACGAAGAGAGGAGAGAGGAAAGGGAAAAATTAATACAAAAGAGAAAGAGGAGAAGAAAGCAGTGGAGAGAGAGGACGCGGAAAAGAATAAAGATAAATGGAGATAGGGAAGAGGGAAAACAGAGAAGAGTGAGGAGGAAGAAAAATGAAGAAGTAGATGAAGAAAAGAGAAAGAAAGAAAGGTCAGAATCAGATTTTTTTGTTTGTTTGTATGTGCGTGTGTGTGTGTAAGAAAATTAAATAAAGCATTACAGTCATTTGCATATGCAGTAGAAGTGTCAACTCTCAATACGAACAAGATTGCACATATTGGAAGACGCCTTTCGATGGTGTCATTGCAGGAAATGCACAAGCAATGTAATGTTGCAAAATACACGGAAAGAACAGATTCGAACACAGCGTGGTGAATTTGTTTTATTTGTTTATTTTATTTTTGTGTCTTTTTCTTTATCCGTTAATCTATTCGTGTTTATACATTTATCTAGATATATGTATATGCATTCATTTATTTTTTTCATATATCTACCTATCTATTCACTGATCTCTTCCTTTATTTATCTGCTTATTAAATGATTTATCTGTTTATGAATGTAGTTACGCATTCACTCGTTTGCTTATCTATCAGTTCATTTATTTACCTATTTATTCATTGATTTATCTAGTTCGTTACTTAGCTATCCTTATATATATATATATATATATATATATATATATATATATATATATATATATATTATATATATATGTAAGTATGTATATACATACACAAATATATATACTCCCCTTCAGCCAGAATTATAAAGAAATTAGGAGGATGTAATTGCTTGTACGATGAAAAGCAATGACGATTGTTTTGGCGCAGCGACCGGAAAATGTTGCATTTCTTCAGCATGAATAAATGCGCGCAAACGGTTAAGCATGAAAATTGGAACGAAATAAATTCAAGTAAAAGTAAAAGCTCAATATTCAAGATTAACTGCCAGTAGATTGAAATGGTAAGTCGGAGTTATGTAACTAAGCGGGGATTCATGCACGCACATAGAGACAAAGGACGCACATGGACACAGATACACGTAGACACACACTCACTTACATACACACACAACAACCCCTCCTTCCACACGCACACGCACACGCACGCACACGCACACGCCAGCCGACAACAAATTGACGGAATATTGACCTGAACAAACGAGATTATGCAAATACGG